>NW_027643621.1:0-30000 GCF_032717465.1 Coenobita brevimanus
CTCTTATGATATAAATAGTTCGAGTGTGAGGGAAATGCTGTACACACGCACGCACGCACGCAAATACACACAAGCATGCGCGGACACACACACACACACACACACACACACACACACACACACACACACATTTTCTCTCTCTCTCTCTCTCTCTCTCTCTCTCTCTCCTACACACAGTCACCAACTACATTTGAAGAGAAACGAAAAACAAGAGGTGACTCAGCCATAGACATGAAGATCGTCGCCGTCACCATCATCATCGTCATCACCATCATCATCGTCATCACCATCATCATCGTTGTCGTAGTCGTCATCATCATCATCATCATCATCGTCATCATCATCATCATCATCATCGCCAGGAGCAACAGCGTCAAGCACAGCAATCATCACAACCCTGTTAAAGAGTTACTACATAAGTTCCATCACCGTCATCATCATCATCATTATTATCCCAACTGCTTCATCATCATTACAATCACCATAATCTCGGTCCAGTTAGTTGGTTCAGGAGTTTCAACATCACTATCATCAGCAGCATCACTATCATCATTATCAATATCATCTCCGACAACCCTATTATCATCATCATCAGCCTGTGACACACCGCTGCAGGATAAGGACCTCTGTTCAATCTTACTTGGCGTAAAATTGCAATCTCTTTCTTAAATTTTGTGTTGTGACAAGGGGTTAACACTAGATTGATGCTAGTCATGAAGAAGGGACGTGGAAATGATGCAGAGCTGTTTATTTGTCCAAATTTACCACTGCACTACGGGAAATCAGCTGCAAAAAAACGACGATCTCGGCCTAGGCAAATGAAGGAACAACACCATAATACACTTTGTGTCTGTGTGTCTGTGTCTGTGTGTGTGTGCGTGGGTGAGTTCGTGCATGCGTGCGTGTGTGCGCGCGAGTGTGCATGTGTGTGTGTGTGCATGCGCTTCAGGACAAAATAATTTACATACAATAATTTTTTCCATCACATTGTCCCTCTCATATCTGAATCGCACTTATCAGTATACATTCAGGTCCCAAACTGTACTGTTGGGTGGACATGGACAAGGAGGCAGGCAAGCCTAGTCCACCAGTCTGATCGGAACGAGAATCTACAGGATGACACTCACACTGCTATTTCACTGGTCTGAGACACCAAGATTGAGGCCGTACAAGGCCTCCTTATCTCCCTCACACCAACAGCCCCGTTGTCTCATCAGAATTACGTCTAGTAGCCTCATAGGTAATATTTCTTTGGGCCATGATACTTCCTGGCTGTCAGTGCGATATCCTTGTGTCCTAATGTAGTCACCTTAATGGCTAAAAACAGCAAATATCCGACACTTACCACAGGGGAATGATGCAACACCAACACACACACACCCTCGTCCTTCCACTGTCATACGGCCAATAGCAAAAGTAGCCAAGTAGTGACGCCTACCAAAACGAGAAACTTGTCCAGCTACTTTTACAACCACTAGATGGTACCCGGGTCCTCTCATGGTAGGGGCAACTCTAGTATTTTATTCCAGGTACTGCTTGGCGATAGCATTCACCTGAGAGTGGTCATACTGCTGTAAGAGTGTTAATACTGTCTATTTTAACTCTCATGATCATACAGGTCTCTTTACCAGCCCTATCCAAAAATAAATTGTGTGTGTGTGTGTGTGTGTGTGTGTGTGTGTGTGTGTGTGTGTGTGTGTGTGGATGTTTTGTGTGAGGGGTGGTGGGGGGTGGAGTGTATAGATTGATGTATAGATTGAGTGAATGTAGCAGTGTGTGTGTGTGTGTGTGTGTAGGTGAATGTATTGTGTGTGGTGGGCGGGGGGTGTTTCGTTTGATGTGGTTGCAGTGTGTGTGTGTGTGTGTGTGTGTAGGTGAATGTATTGTGTGTGGTGGGCGGGGGGTGTTTCGTTTGATGTGGTTGCAGTGTGTGTGTGTGTGTGTGTGTGTGTGTGTGTGTGTGTGTGTGTGTGTGTGTGTGTGTGTGTGTGTGTGTGTGTGTGTGTGTGTGTGTGTGTGTGTGTGTGTGTGTGTGTGTGTGTGTGTGTGTGCTTCTGTAGGTGAATGTATTGTGTGTGGTGGGTAGGAGTGTATAGTTTGATGTCGTTGCAGTGTGTGTGTGTGTGTGTGTGTGTGTGTGTGTGTGTGTGTGTGTGTGTGTGTGTGTGTGTGTGTGTGTGTGTGTGTGTGTGTGTGTGTGTGTGTGTGTGGGTGGGGGGTGGTGGGTGGGTGTGGGTGTGTGGGGAGTGGGTGTATGGTTTAGTGTGTGTGTGTGTGTGTGTGGGGCCAGTGTGTTACCATGGCAACCTCCCCACACCACCACAGTTACATACACAAATTTCCCCACCACCAACTACTGTTAGAGAGTATTGTGTGTGTGTGTGTGTGTGTGTGTGTGTGTGTGTGTGTGTGTGTGTGTGTGTGTGTGTGTGTGTGTGTGTGTGTGTGTGTGTGTGTGTGTGTGTGTGTGTGAGTTCACTACTTGTCAACGAACCTTGGTTATACATAAACATGCTACTAAAGTTAGGGCACAAATATAATGTAGTATGCTATGAAGTCAACTACACTCATAATAACGTCAGGATTCTGTTCCCCTATCGTGTCTCCGTTCTCTGCGTCTGTCTGTCCTCTATCTGTCTATCTGTCTGCCTGTCCCTTTATTGCAATTAACAAACAACTCTCAACTGTCCACAACTTCCTAGAATATCATACTATCCTGCATTATATTACTTTTTTTCAGGGTAACTTGACTCAGATTTTCGTCCTTTTGCCGCTTACTTCACATGGGTCATTGGCAGAAAAGTGCAGCGCTACGGCTCCTCTTCAATGGCACTTTTTTGTGACTTACATGTTCTAGTATTAATCCATTGCTACAACTCAGTATTCAAGATGGATAGATGGAAATTGTAGGCCAAGTCAGAGTACAGAATGAAGTCAAACAGCATACATTTGGTGGGTGCAGTGGGAACAAGGCGACATATCACAGACAGGAGGACAATGGCGGGAAAATCCAGCAAAATCTAACCACCAGCTTATGAAGTGACGTCAACAAATCTCGTGCCTCATAATCGGTTCAAACGCCAGTCCACTTTATCAATAAACACCTGTGGTTCTGTATTTCAACTTCACCTAACCCAAACCAACCTAATCATATCTAAACCGATTTATTTTAGCCCAGTCTTACCTAAACTATAAATATTTGCTCGAACTGAATTTCGCCTGACCTCCAATGTCCTAATCCAACCTAAATTAACCCAGCCTAATCTAACTTAACCTCACCTAACCCAGTCTAATTGTATTTAACCTCACAATCTCACGTAACCTCCACATATCTGTCTGTCTCTATCTGTCTGTCTGTCTTTCTATCTGTCTGTCTGTCTGTCTCTCTATCTGTCTGTCTGTCTCTCTATCTG
The DNA here is from genome assembly GCF_032717465.1 of Coenobita brevimanus. Classification (NCBI taxonomy): domain Eukaryota; kingdom Metazoa; phylum Arthropoda; class Malacostraca; order Decapoda; family Coenobitidae; genus Coenobita; species Coenobita brevimanus. The sequence goes on from NW_027643621.1 coordinate 3,414, forward strand.
TCTGTCTGTCTTTCTATCTGTCTGTCTGTCTTTCTATCTGTCTGTCTGTCTGTCTCTCTATCTGTCTGTCTGTCTCTCTATCTGTCTGTCTGTCTTTCTATCTGTCTGTCTATGGCCAAGATATATCAAAAACTTGCTATCGGCTTTCAATGGAATCTTGTAGGTAGGTGGGCACTGGGTCAAGAGAGAGACTATTCGATTTTTCATTAGATTTTTTCACTATTACGCTTTTGGCTCAATAAAAAGGAAAGTGGAAATCTAGGAATATACTGCACCTTAATGTGAAAATCTGGACAAATTTCTCCATAACAAAATATAAATAAAATTAATCTTTCTCTTGACTTGAAAACATTTGTTAACTTCGCTTCAGTTTTTTTTTTTCTGCCTCCAGGATCGTACTGTAAGCTGCTTTGGAAATTCTTTACATATCTTCCTTAGCGATTTAATCAGCACATTACACCACAACACCCTCTTTTATGAGAGAGATGTAAACTCTGCCGATATGAAGACGATTTTAATAGCTTACAAGAAAATGTTAAGACGTGCTATGCAAAAATAAATAGCTAATAAAGGGGCACTGAGAAGACTCCAGTGCTTCCTAAAATACTGCCCTGTTTCCAAAAGGCGTATGACACAGAAATTTGACTTAGCTTTTAACATCAGGGGGAGCTGGATGGATGGATGGTTGGATGGATGGATGGATGGATGGATGGATGGATGGGGAATCGTGGATCTTTGACTGCTGACCAATTTCTTGCAGTTCCGTCCGTCCGTCCACCTACCGACATAAATCATCGTCAGTATCTTCATTATCATTATTATAATTGTCATTATTATTATTATTATCATTATTATAACTACAATCATCATCATCATCATCATCATCATCATCATTAATATTGTTATCATAACAGTAATCATCATCATCATCATCATCATCACCGTTATCCCAACTCTATTACCTCGTACTGAAGTTAAATCATCATTATCATCATCATCAACATCATTATCATCATGATCAATATCATCTTTGTCATCATCATCATCAGGCCCTGACATTACCACTGGAGGATTAGGACCCCTCTCATCTTTCTCCACTCTGATACATTGGTTGTTAGCCTCTTCCCATATCGGTGGATCTGCGAGTTTCATCTATCTTGTTCCCTGTGTACCTCTTCCTCTCACTCCATCTCTGGCCTGCCATTCAGTTACGCTGCCTGTCCATCTGTTGCCTGCTCTGTGGAAGATGTGACCAGAGGAGTGTGTGTGAAGGTACCTGGAAGCAAGCTCAGAATTACCAGATGCGGGAGCTTCAAGCCCCTTTGGTTAATCCCCTTGGTGTGGTGTGGTGTGGTGTGGTGAGAGGGTTTTGTGGTGTAATGTGGTATAGGGGGAGGTTGTGTGGTGTAGTGTGCTGTGGAGGGGTTTCTGTGATGTGGTGTGTGGAGGGTTGTGTGGTGTGGTGTGTGGAGGGATGTGTGGAGGGATGTGTGGTGTGGTGTGTGGAGGATTGTGTGATGTGGGGAGGGTTGTGTGGTGCGGTGTAGTGTGGTGTGGGATGGTGGTTTTAAGTTTTGTGGTGTGGTGTGGTGTGCGAGGGTGGTTTTAAGTTTTGTGGTGTGGTGTGGTGTGGGAGGGTGGTTTTATGTGGTGTGGTGGGGTGTTGGAGGATGATTTTTTATGGTGTGGTGTGATGTGGGAGGGTGTTTATGTGTGGTGTGGTGTGGTGTGGGTAGAGGATTATTTTGTGGTGTGGTGTGGTGTAGGAAGAGTTTTTGTGGTGTGGTGTGTGAGGGTGGTTATCTGTGGTGTGGTATGGTGTGGGAGGATGATTTTTCGTTGTGTGGTGTGGTGTGGGAGGGTGGTTCTGTGTTGTGTGGGAGTGTGATTTCGTGTCATGTAGTGTGAGAGACTGGTATGGTGTGGTGTGATATGGTGTGGGGGGGTAGTATGGTGTGGTGTGGTGTGGGTGAGTGATTGAATGTGATTTAGTGAGTGGGGCTGGTAGAACGTGACTTGGCTTCACTATAATCTCTAAAGCCTATATGAGTACAACAACTCTCATCCGAAAATGGTTAGTGAGAAGCAGAAGGTCAGGGCCGGTCCTAGAGCTACTGTAATAAAATGTAGATAATCATGTGTTGTATCCTTAAAATAAAGAAGGGATATGTGCGCTTAATTATTCCATTTAAATAAAGACCAAAATATATGTATTACTTCACTCATATTCATCCACTTTCTAACGATACATAAAGAGACGATGATCAGTGACTTATGAAACCCTGTTATGTGGTCTATGGGATTTAATAAGCTTTTCAGAATATTGCGTAAGTGTCTCGTAACTCTATGGGTAAAAGGTCCTAAATTCTTACCCTAATATTTATCCTTGAAATAAAACTATGAATGTGTGGAAATAATTCTGCCATTTGAATAACTATTGTATCATCAACAAAGATATACATACACGAACATAAGCAAACACACACACACACACACACACACACACACACACACACACACACACACACACACACACACACACACACACACAATGCCCAGTCACCAAAACACGTAGTTAAACAGAAAGGAACGCGAGAGGTGACTCAGCCAATGACTTGAAAATCGTCGTCGTTGTCATCATCGTCGTCGTCTTCGTTGTACTAATCATCATCATCATCATCTTCCTCGTCATCATCATCATCATCATCATCATCATCATCATCTTCCTCGTCATCATCATCATCATCATCATGATCATCATCGTCATCATCATCAGCAGCAGCATGTCATCATCCCCCCAGCACTGTTAAAAATGTGGTACAAAAGATATATCAGTAACATAACCTTTATCATGATATTCATCACCATCATCTAACCTTGTTTTATAGTTTGCACGGAGTTACATCATCATTATCAGCATCAACATCATTATCATCATCATCATCATCATCATCATCAATCATCTTCATCATCATCATCATCATCATCATCATTATCAGCTTGTGACACACCACTGCAGGATAAGGACCCCTCTCACCTTTCTCCACTCTGATCCATTGCCTTGTTCCTTCCGATATCGGTGGATCTGCGCGTATCATCTCTAGTTCTCTATGTACCTCTTCTTCTCACTCCATCTCTAGCCTGCCATTCAGTTACGCTGTCTGTCCCTCTGTTGTCTGTTCTATGGAAGACGTGACCTGAGAAGTGCGCGTGCAGTGATCTGGAAACCAAGAGACAAATATGTGTTTCGTCATCATAGCTATACCCTGTTCACTCTAACTTGGCGTAAAATTGCAATCTCTTTCTTAAATAAAGTGCTGTGACAAAGGGTTAACACTAGAATATGGTGCTAGTCACGAAGAAGTGGTATGACAAATATGCTTGGCCATAGTACTGCCTTATTCTGTTATTGAGCTATGGAAAATGAACTGCAAACGGACGACAATCTTCGTCTATAAAGAATGAATGAGTATCATACAGTATAATCGTGTGTGTGTGTGTGTATGTGTGTGTGTGTGTGTGTGTGTGTGTGTGTGTGTGTGTGTGTGTGTGTGTGTGTGTGTGTGTGTGTGTGTGTGTGTGTGTGCGTGTATTAATGGATGCCTTCATTAATGCGTCCATATGAGTATTCATAAATGTGTGTGCATCAGTGTGTGCATCAGTGTGTGTATGCATCAGCGCCTGTGTGCATCAGTATGTGCATACATTGCCGTGTGCGTGTATCAGTGTCTGAATGCATCAACGCGTGCGCGCATCCATGTGGATGCATAGGTGTATTTGTGCCAGTGTGTGTGCGTGCATCACTGTGTACGTGCAACAATGCCTGCATGAATCAGTATGTGTGTATTGAACCAAATGTGGGTGCATCAATATATATGTACTGCCATGTGCTTGCTTCCTTCCAGGAGCATAAACTTTGTAAATATAGGTAAATTAAGTGCGCCTTCGTGCATTCCCTGTATGTATGTATGCATGTATATATGTGTGTGTGCAGGTGTGTACGTGTGTGCACGTGGGTGTGCGTCTGCGTATGTGTGTATTGTATTGGTGCGTTTTTTTTAGCACATGCCTGTGTACGTGAATGCATTTACAGCAGATTTATGACTACAGAACTTAGCTTATTTTTGCCAGCACGTTCTCACACTAAAATACAAGCCTCATTAGTCACTTTATATTCAGGTTCTGATCTGTACTGCTGCGTGGACAGAGACAAGGGGGAAACAAACCATGTCCACCAGTCTGATAGGCACGAGAATCCACAGGATGATACTCACTTATTTCCCTGGTGCTGAGACGCCAGGACTGAGATGCTGCACGGCTCCCTTCCCTCACACATTGCCCTCTTGTCTCATCAAACTGACGTGTATTGCCTTTATTTTTTACTTGTATTTGGCCTATGATACATCCTGGCTGTCAGCAAGATATCCTTGTGTCCTAATGTAATTACCTTAATGACTAAAGACAGCAAAATCTAACGCTTACCTCAGGAGATTGAGTCAACGCACATTTCCCTTCCCGTCTCCTTTACTCACTGATACCTTCTTCGTCTCACCGACAAATACACTTGTTACCCATATTTTTTACATGTCTTTAGCTTATAACATTCCCTGGCTGCCACTAATATATCTTTGTGTCCCAGTTTAACCCTTTTAATGGCTAATAACAGCAAATTCCAACACGTACACACAAGAACGCGTCGACATTCCCTCTCCCTCTCGTCGTCCGGCGGCCACTGACTGACAGAGGCAAGCAGCGAGTCCTACCAAGCTTAGAATCTTTGCTTAGCTACTCTTATAGCCAAAAGATGGTATGGTGACCCTCTCATGACAGGGAATACTCTAGTGTTCCATCCCAGCTAATCCTAGAAGCCCTAGAGGGCTTGGGTAGGGGGATAAGGAAAGGGGAGGGGAGGAGGAAGGGGAGGGGAGGAGGAAGGGGAGTATGGGGGGGTCAGGGTCTGAGGCGAGGGTGCTCGATATGAGGATGGCGGGTTATTACGTGGCTGCCGTGATCTTGATAATGGGTGTAGGGGTGGTTTAGAGTCTTAAGTGAATTGCAGGGTGTGAACTAAGTAGTTGATTAATAAAAGGGTCAGTAATAAATAAACTATTGGTGCTTAAGTGAACCCTCAGCGAAACACTTGCCATGACGCGAGAATGGTGTGCCGCCTACACTCCCCGTTTAACATTTGGTAACTGAGGCGCTGATCGCTGGAGGTAGACGGCCTGGCGCCATGGCCTAACCGAAGCAGATGTACACCACACCACACCAAGAGCGACACTGAGGGTCGCTGACTGGGCATGGGAGTTTTAAATGGGTTGAGGCAGACAGGTAGACGCCGCTTTGGGGGCGGGGCTTGCAATAAAGAAAATTCCCACAAAATGTAGGGGACCCTTATGTAACTTCGACGAATCTTTATACTGTCCATTATCTTTTGGTTTTGTTTTTCTCTCTCTCTCTTCTTCTTACGTTGCCTCCATGTTAAAAGGTCCTTTTATTTCTTAATGGCGGTGGTCTAATATAAATTTCCATGTGGCTCTATATGTGGACACTCAGTGGATTGTGTTTTCCATTCTTTCCAGCTAATCTACAGTTTATCACATCTTTCCTGGCTTATTTCCCAGCGATATCTATACTGCATTCGGATTCTACACTAAGTTATTTCCTGCTTAATCAGTTGCTTTGTACTGTGATCGTATCGTATCATTTATAAAAGCTCCAATAAGCTTGCATGCGTCGGCCTTAGTCACATGATGGCTCTCCGCGCTGCTTGATCTCTGGCAGCCTCCCTATTCAGTCCCTTATCCCTGAGGTCACACTCTATGACCTCGTCTCAGGTCTTTTTCGGTCTGCCTCTCGCAACCCTACCCCCGACGTTCACACTTCTTACTGTAGATCCATAATATCTGAATGTTTCTTGTCTTCTTCTTGCCATTTGTAGAGGTTCCCTGTAGTGTGTGTGTGTGTGTGTGTGTGTGTGTGTGTGTGTGTGTGTGTGTGTGTGTGTGTGTGTGTGTGTGTTCTTACCTAATTGTATCTTTACAGGAATGAGTCAAGCTCGTACTGTCCCGTGTCTTAAACCATATTAATCGTACATATCCTTAAATTTGTGAATTGTTTTGGCACACACTATTTCATTCGGTAGTGCATTCCATTGATCAATTGCTCTGTTTGGGAAACTAAATTTCCTTACGTCTTTATTGCCTCTCCTTTTATGCAGTTCTTTGCAGTGTCCTCTTACTGCTGCATCCCCATAGGTTATATACTCATTTATGTCTATTTTCGCCTATTAGTGCCTATTAGTGCCTGAGTGTATCATTGCCTGTGTGTATCAGTGCCTGTGTGTATCATTGCCTGTGTGTATCAGTGCCTGTGTGTATCAGTGCCTGTGTGTATCAGTGCCTGTGTGTATCAGTGCCTGAGTGTATCATTGCCTGTGTGTATCAGTGCCTGTGTGTATCAGTGCCTGTGTGTATCAGTGCCTGTGTGTATCAGTGCCTGTGTGTATCAGTGCCTGTGTGTATCAGTGCCTGCGTGTATCAGTGCCTGTGTGTATCAGTGCCTGTGTGTATCAGTGCCTGTGTGTATCAGTTCCTGTGCGTATCAGTGCCTGTGTGTATTTGTGCCTGCGTGTATCAGTGCCTGTGTGTATCAGTGCCTGTGTGTATCAGTGCCTGTGTGTATCAGTGCCTGTGTGTATTTGTGCCTGTGTGTATCAGTGCCTGTGTGTATCAGTTCCTGTGTGTATCAGTGCCTGCGTGTATCAGTGCCTGTGTGTATCAGTGGATGTGTGTATCAGTGGATGTGTGTATTTGTGCCTGTGTGTATCAGTGCCCCCTCTGTGGCAGGGGGGACACAATCTGGCCGCACTATGGGGTGGTACTACTACTCTGCGACCAGGTTGTGTTAGGAAGAATACTGCCACCGTATTCCCTGCGTGTCGTAAAAGGCGACTAAAAGGGACAGGGTGAGGGGACTAGGGACCCCCTCCTCCGTTTTTTAGTTCCTAAAAAGAGACAGGCCAGAGAAAGGGATGGGGGATGGAGTTATCCCCGTACCCTGAAGATTGGGTCTATGAATGTGCTTGGCTGTAGTACGATTGAGGCTAAAAGGGAGGAGATTGGGAGAATGTTTGTGAGAAGAAAGTTGGATGTGTTAGCTTTGAGTGAAACGAAGATGAAAGGGAAGGGTGAGTCTATGTTTGGAAGTGTGAATGGAAGATTGTCAGGTGTTGGTAGAGGAAGGGCAAGAGAAGGTGTGACCTTGTTAGTGAGTCCGGAAGTACAGCAGTGTGTGACTGAATGGAAGGAGGTGTCATCGAGACTGATGTGGATGAAAGCGAAATTTGAACGTGAGTTGTGGGTGTTTGTGAGTGCATATGGGCCTGGTAGTGAAAGGGATGAAGAAGAGAGGGAGTCTTTCTGGAATGATGTTGATGAGTGTCTGCAGAGTTTTGGAGCGAATGTGAATGTGGTAATGATGGGTGATCTGAATGCTAGAGTGGGAAATGTAGCAGTTGAAGGTGTAGTTGGTATGCATGGTGTGCCTGGAAGAAATGAAAATGGGGAGCGAATGATAGTGATGTGTGTTGAGTGAGAGATGGTGATTGGAAATACGCTGTTTGAGAAGAAAGATATTTATAAGTATACATGGGTGAGACAGGAGGGTGGAAGGGTTGTTGATAGAGCTTTGATGAACTGGTATGTATGTATATGAACTTGAATGTCCACACGTACTTGCTGCTTCTATCTGTCGGTCTATCTATCTGTCTATCTATCTATCCATCATGCTATCTATTATGATTTGTAATTATAATATGGAGTCCTGACATATACACGGTACGTCTCCAATCCTGGCTGAAAGAATTAGAGGGTGTCAGTGTGGGTAGCACACACGTCTACATGTGTATTCTATTCACACGTACACACACACATGCTACTCTGCATATTTATTCTGTTCACACACATGGTACTCTGTATGTGTATTCTGTTAACACATACAAACACATACGCACACACACACACTACCCTATGTCTGTCCTTGCCTGAGTGTAAGTAAGTGTAGTCTATTCATAAACCCACACACATAAACAACTACTCTGTGTGTCCTGGCCTTTGTGTGTATGCATGTGGATATCAGTCAAGTACACACACACACACACACACACACACACATGTATACATAAAATATTCACATTCACTCACACGTGCACCAGGCAAGCATATATAAAAAAAAAATGTTAGTGTACACCATGCCTGAGATAACATGTACGTGCAGAGATATTCACAAAGTGGAATGACAATTTTTTATGCCTTATTCTGAGAGAAATCCACATTTACAATATTAGTTTTATGTAGCCATATAATGTGCAGTTATAGTAATCATTCCATTTTCCTTGCAGGGAAAGTGTGTACCGTCCTCCTCTGTTTTCACCCATCGCAGGATCTTTGGTGAGTACAATGAATATTGAGAAAACTACTCCATTATATAGCACAGTACCTAGTAAGTAAGTAATTGATTTATAATAAGTTAATTCTGATAAATGAGTATGCCATTAGTTCGTACATACATACTTAGATATTTGGGTTTATATATCAACATAGGAACTAGATGAGAGTCGTGTTGTCCTGCTAAAGTACCGTATAAGATATCGTTACAGTACATCTTAATTCTGATCAGTGTGACAGATATGCCATTAATTCAGACATTACAGTATGTTAAGCATTTGGAAGCTTCCGGTGTTGCTGTTTGCTGAAGATACAGTATTGTTGAGTGAAGATGAATGAGAGTTGCAAGGTTTGGTGAATGAATTTGGGACACTGTGTAGGAGGAGGAATCTGAAACTTAATGTAAACAAACGAAAGTTATGGTATTCGAGAGGAATGAAGTCACAGAGTGTGCAGTGAGGTTAGTTGGTGAGGATATGGAGAATGTGAGTGCATTCAAGTACTTGGGTAGTGTGATGAGTAAGGATGGAACTTTGGGGGATGAAGTGCGTGAAAGGGTACAGGAGGGAAGGAAGGTTGTTTGTACACTGAAAGCAATGATGAGAAATAGGGAGGTGAGTATGGAAGTTAAGAAGTCACTGCATGATAGTATTGTGATCCTTACCTTGACGTATCGAAGCGAGGCGTGGACCTTGCAAGAGGGGAACAAATCAGGAGTGAGAGCAGTGGAAATTAGTTACTTGAGAGGAGCATGTGGAGTGACGTGGAGGGACAGGTTGACGAATGAAGAAGTGAAGGAACGTTGTGAGGTGGATGTGAATGTGATTGAGAAGATTAGGAGAAATACACTGAGGTGGTTTGGACATGTGAAGAGAATGGAGAATGAAAGACTAACTAAGAGGGTGTATGTAGGTGAGGTGGAGGGAGGGAGAGGGAGGGGTAGACCGAGGATGAGGTGGATGGATGGAGGTGAGAGGTATATGAGGGAGGGGGGGGGTGAGTTGGGAGGAGGGTAGTCAAATGGTGGGTGACAGAGCGACTTGGAGGCGTTTTCTCTGCGGCCACCATTTGCGGGATTAGGGCGTCGGGCTATAGATAGATAGATAGATGTTAAGCATTTGGGTTTACATACCAACATAGGAACTAGACGAGGCCCATGTTCACGATATAACCATCTCAGTGTAAGATGTTGTTACAGTAAGTCTTGATTTCACTGTGTCGATAACTATTCATATGGAAGAATACGATTCTGGTCGGGCTTAATTCGTTCTATTATGGCACTTCCCACAATTTCACTGTGTGGGTAGAGTATCTTTTATAAGTTACAGTAGGTTTCTTTTGTGTGGATAATAATGACGTAAAAAAAAAATAAGAGGAATGGGGAGACTATCTTAGAACACACACACACACACACACACACACACACACACACACACACACACACACACACACACACACACACACACACACACACACACACACACACACAAAACCACGTCCACCTCGTGTGATGCTTGACTTTGGAAGGACCGACCAACAAAAGACCGCAATGCATAAACCACTGACGATGCAGTAAATTTAGGCGTTTCGACAGGGACCAAGACTTTTACGAGAGAGTGAAATAAGGAGAGAAAGACTAAAGCCAAGACGTAGGTCACAGAATCAGATGGGAGGAGGGGGTTGTGTTTATAAGGTTTTCTGGGTCTTATGTGTGTATGTATGTGTATGTGTGTGTGTGTGTGTGTGTGTGTGTGTGTGTGTGTGTGTATTTTTAACTTCACTTCTCGTCCTCGTCGTCGTCCTCGTCTCTCTCCTCCTCCTCCTCCTCCTCCTCATCATCATCATCATTATCATCATCCGTCTCCTCATCCTCATCGTCTTTGTACCCATAGGCTCATCTGAACATGATCCCTGTGGACTACTGGCTTGCCTAGCGCTTCTCCAGCAGTCCACCATTTCCTCTCGTGGGATAGGGAAAAAGGTGAGGAACGTTTCTATTACCGTGAGAGTAAAAACAAAGAAGATGGACGACAAGGCTGGCTGGACGAGAATGAGAAAGAACCAGGCGATAGGAACGGAAGTTTTACGGGAAACAATTCCTAGACGAGAAAAAAATAATGAAAATACGAATAAAGAAAAGGCAAAGGAAATGTAACTTGACTGGAGCATGGGAATCGGAAATGAGATTATGAACTGAGGCTACAAGGAAACATGAGGAGTCGAGGAAAGAAATATGCAGGGAAAAGTGAAAGGAAAACTGAGGTTGACCAGACGAGGCCAATGTTACGGTGGCCGGTGCTAGTGAAATCCCTCCTAACAATATCTAATCTGTACTAATCTCACTAATCCTACCCATATCTGTCCTATTTCAACTTCACCTAACCCAAACCAACCTAATCACATCTAAACCGATTTAATTTAGCCCAGTCTCACCTAACCTATCAATATTTGCTCGAATTGAACTCCGCCTGTCCTCGAATGACCTAATCCAACTTAAATCAACCCAACCTAATCTAACTTAACCTCACCTAAAGTAGTCTAATTGTATTTAACCTCACAATCTCACGTAACCTCCCCATACCTAGCCTAACCTATTTTGAAGCAGCCTAACCGCATCTAACCCTACCTAATCCTACCCAGTCTCACTTAACCATACCATACCCGACCTAACCCAACCCAGTCAAGCCTAAAATGACCTAATCCAACCGAACCTAACCCAGCCTAACCCAACGAAATAAAATCCAACCCAAAACCTATCAAAACCGACGTATTCTAAAGCAATCTAACCTAATTCGTCTATATCTAGTCGAACTGAAGCCAACCCATCCAAAAATTACCTAATCAGACCAAACCCTGCCCAAAGTGACCTAACCTAACTTTCGATCGGCTATATATTCGCTAACAAATTTTGCTGCCTGAAGCCTGAAAGTCAACGGATGTCACATTCCATGTTTCGCCTGTTCTGTGTACATAAGTTTGTGTGTTTGTGTGTGTGTTTATTTAGGAGTGTCTGAGATGTGTACTACAGGGAAAAATTTACACTTTCTCTCTCTCTCTCTCTCTCTCTCTCTCTAAGTGTTAAGTGGCAGCAGCAGAATACCAGGCAGAACTTTAATGTCTCTTAAGTGTACCTCGTTTCATTCACTGTCCTAGAATTCGAGGAGTGAGGGTGTGCGGTGTGGCTAACGTGGTACACAACCCTTTCACTACGAGTACTGTTATCTTATTCATGCAATCTCCAGACGATTTTATCCAGCTTAAAGGGGATTTGTCGAACTGGAGGGGTTATATCTAGCCTTCATTAACCCCTTCGCCACTAAGGGTCTTTTCCAAGTTTAAAATCGTCTTGAGAGAGAGAGACAGACAGACAGAGACAGACAGAGAGACAGAAATAGACAAACAGAATTAAAATAAAACTGTGTCATCGGACTGAAGGAGTTAACCAGTTTCTATGACCAACGCCAGACGACTTTATTCAGAAGAGGGACAATTTTTTTTTTTAATTTTTTTTAAGCATGGAAGAAGGAACTGCGGCTAAACGGTGGAAAACTATCTCTTATAAACTTTTTTTTTCCTTTTCCGTGATAACAAATTTAACCCTTTCAATTCGGCGGGGTATTTTTTTATACATTCGTGCTGGAGAGCAGATTTGACTAGTAACCAAGGGGACTCATTTCTATCTCTTAACTGAGGCGCACTGAATTTCACGCAACCACGACTTAGCATTCTCTTTGTGGGAGTGGTCTGGTTCTGTCAGATGAAAACAAACAGACTATAATAACGAGAATAAACTTAAAAAAAAGAATGGACATCACCGGGATTCAAGGCATTAACCCGGGAAGATTTCACTCAGTAGCGGGAAATTCGCACGTGTAGTAACAACGTGACTGAATCTGGCACCTCCCCGGACTCCCAAATACGATAGGATCACGTCTTTTCAGTTTTATTCTCGCTGGGCAGAAGAGAGTAAGGTGGAGGGGTGCTGTCAGGTGAACCCGTCTGACCTACGCTGAATACGTGGTTAGAAAGTCTCCATTAACCCCTTCTATATGCAAGCGTTTTTCAGTGTCGGTATATCGACCAGAATGTCTCTATTAATCCCATCTATATGCAAACGTTATTCAGTATCTGTAAATTTGTTACAAGGCCCCTATTAATCCTTTCTATATACAAACGTTTCTCGGCATCGGTATCTTATCACCCCCACGTTTTCATTCAGCTTAGACCAGGCCTCTTCTAATTTGTCTTCGAGTATTATAGTAAGATATCTGAAGCTAGGAAAGGGTGGCTACAAATCTATCGTCTCCAGGTCATTCTATCTTTTGCCATCCCGCTTCCTTCTCTCCAGTTTACACCCTCCTCACTCATCTACCTCTCCACCCGACCCCTCCATCTCATCCTCGGTTTCTCCCACACACCCTCCACCTTCACCCCACTCACATACTCTCCTAGTCAGTCTCGCATTCTCCATTCTCTCTAAAAACACCAGCACATCCACAGCGCCACCACAACGTTCCATATCTTCTTTTTTGTGCCACTCTGTCTGCAATAGTGAAGGAAATAATGCTCAGACTGATGGGATTAAGGCCTGTATTCTCGTCGGTTAAGGTGGCTCCCTGACACCTTATCCATAGCGAATTATTTTCCATAGTGTGCCTTACTACTCTCCTGTATATTGCGTATATCTTTTAAACACCATCATGGAAGGCAAAAATAACATGCAAGGAATTATTAATGAGATGCAAGCAAAAATAAACCGGTAAGGAAAAGGTGTTAGGGAGCTTACTTACCTGACGAGAATACGCGACTAAAAAGATTATTCCGAATCCCAACTGATGCCAAACTCGAGGATGGATAGATGAACCCCCTGACAGCGATATGTTCCCTCCGCTAAGTATAAGGGTATGATGTTTGCCTCAGTGGAATACCTAGGTGAGTCCATGGCAGCGAGAAAAAGATACACACACACACTTAGGTCTGCTTGATCAACTCTCTGACCCTGGGGATGCCTTCTTCATTCCTTAATATTTTCTTCCAGTTTTATTCAACACAGGACAGACTTATAGAACAGGAAGAGATGACCCCTCCAGTACGACAGACCTTTCCTATGCTGAATAAAATCGTCTGGTAACAACAAGAATAAACAGGACGTCACCTGGATGCTGCAGCCAGGATTCAGTATTAAAATTGAAAGCGCAAATGTAAAGACAAGCTCCCTATTGGTTACGACAATTTTTGAAATACCTGATGAGGTTAGGACACGTCTCACCTTTCCGTACCTGCAGTGAGGGATGTGGGCTAATCACCTTTTATTACAGGTGTCCCTTTAATTACCGTCAAATCATAGGACAGTACTTGACTTCCCCTTCGCGTTCCCAGTTACAATACAATGGTCATGATCCTCTTTAACCAGAATTTACGTTTTTTACGCTGCTTTATTTTCTAACATAAAGCCTCTCCTACTGAAGGGATTATTCCAGCTGAAAAAAGCGAGAAACAAACAACAACTTTCCTAATAACATCCAGTAAGAGGCCGAGGTGCAATACACGCAATAAATCGCTGAGAAAAGGGAGCTCCGAAGTCTACACTGCAAACTGTACGAATATGGAAGAAAAGGCGACATGACACTTACAAGCACACCAGGGAAATATACCGTAACAAGGGCTATACTGTAGACTAATGATGGTGGATTTTGGCTCGTACGCTACCACTGTCATTCAGAGTACCGTGAACTGGAATGTAGGTGACCGAGAAAAGCTTTTATTCGAGGTCATCCTTCCTAAGCTGAATAAAATCGTCTGGCGGTAACAAAAAGGAAAATTGAAGTGATGTTCTCGGAATGGTTATGACGGAGACTATATTGCTCTAGGGTAGAAGGGGCAAACTAATCTTTGCTCATCTATCTATCTTTCAATCTATCTAGGGTATAAGGAGAGATAGAGATTACCTTCCACTTTACGATGTGAGAAATGGATCTCTCTCTCTCTCTCTCTCTCTCTCTCTCTCTCTCTCTCCACCAGCCAGATAATATGATGTACTCGTCCTTGCCAAGTAAAGACAAACAGCCGGGAGAAGGCCGGCCACCTGCACCACTAGGGTACTTTTTACGAGTTATTTTTAGAAGTTTGATTTATAGTTACCTTAAATCTCTCTGCTTCACATATTTAAACTGTGGTGAAAGCTGTTTTCCAATGGTACCAGATATCTGCCAAAACAACGACAAATGCTGCAGAAAATAAGGGCCACAAATTTACCCTTGCCCTCTCGGATACGTTGTACGCCTAGTGACTGGACACTATAACTCGATCACGCTATCTCAGTCATCTCTCCTTTACTACCTTTTAAAGTTACAGACCGAGGAGAAAAGTTGACTTTTTTGCCTTGCAACAGGTTGCCGTCATCACCAAGAACTAACACAAGCAATAACGAACCCTTATCATCAGTATTTCTGGCCAGTACTAGCAAAATCAAAGTGGTTCCGTGCAAGTCTCACCGTTCCCATCATCAACCAAGGACATTACTAACACAGTACCTTGCTTTAAGCTCACATCATCAATATACTACGTAGCAATACAGGAAGGTTAAAATCTCAAGAGTGGTGTGGTACGGGACAGCCAAAGTTTGCCCACATTCCCTACCGGTTGTGGTAATGTGGGCTGTTACATGAACTATTTCTATGTGATAGCAATATGAAGTACACAAGAAAAGAGTATGGGAAGGAAGGATATTCCCTGTCTCTGGGGAGGAAAGAGAAATACGCAAGATACGACGCAATGATGGCTGAGAAATTCCGATGAACTCTTGGTCATGGCTGTGCAGAATAAAATCATCAGTCATTATCATCATCATACACACGACCAGATTAAAGTGCTATGGCCAAATACCTTGCAACTAGCTATGGGTCGACTTAATACCACATTGCTATAGGTCCACATCATCATTATATCATCATCATCATCATCACCATCATCATACTATCATCGACAATTTCAAAGCACACTACCTTGCAATTGGCTGTGGGTCGAGTTGATACCACTTGTCAATGGGGTCAGCGTTGATTAGCATGGCCAGAGCCGCCTCCGTCAGTGTCACCAGCCCGTTCGTTCGTTCGTTCGTTCAAAGATTTCCCCCCCCCCTGTAGAGGGGACCGGGCTATATATTAGCCCAGTTGGTGGGTTATGGGCTGAGAGTAGTTGTTTGTTCAGTCTTTTTTTTTTTTTTTTTTTTTTTAATAAGTTGGAGGGGGAGTGCTATGCACTACTTCAATGAGAGTGGGAAGGTGGGAGGTGGCAACAACTGTGGCGGCAGTGTTTCTAAGTGTGCTTTCAGGTTTTGCTGCAGTGTGGGACCGAGGGATGTCGGGGTTTGGGTATCGGGAGCTTGTTCTGAAGCGGGAAGTGGCTGGACAGCGGAGGAGGTAATGTAGGAGTGGGTAGGGCGTGATCATTTTGCAGTGTGAGCATTCAGTGGTGGGGTCGTTATCTGTGGTGATAAGGTTGCTCCGGCACATGTATCCCAGGCGAAGACGGTGTAGGCGCGTAAGTGTTTTGTTGTCAATGGATGTGGTAATTTTTAGTGGCTTGTATTGTGTGGCCATGGCAAACCACATGGCAGAAGGTGAGCCCAGTTGTACGTGTACTTGGTGATCTTCGCGGTTGAGAGTGAGCGCCTTCTGTTTTATGGTGCGCTTGATGTGGCTTAGGCTAGTTGAAATGTTGATGTCAATGTGAGGGTGTTCAATGGCGCTCTTTGCGATCTTGTCGGCTTTTTCATTTCCAGCTATGCCAACATGGCTGGGGACCCAGTGAATGGTGATTGATCCTCCAGTGTCGTGGATTTTTTGGGCGGTGGCTAGAATGTCAGAGGTTAATTGGATGTTGTCGGTATGGTGGGATCGTCGTAGCGTGTGGATAGCAGTTGCAGAGTCTGTGTGGATGATGACTGTGGATGCAGGGGCGTTGGCAAGGGCATCTGAAAGGGCGGCTGAGATGGCAGTCAGTTCAGCCTGTAGAGTGGAGGCTCCGTTGGTGATGCGAAAGCCACATGTTCTGTCTCCGCAGACGAAGGCAGCACCGGCTCTCGATGCAGCAACGGAGCCGTCAGTGTAGTAGGTGGTGGAGTTCAGTGGAGTGAGGAGGGCTATGCGCTGGAGGCCCTCCTGACGGAGCTGTTGGGTGGGAGTTTGGGCTTTGGTTGGTGAGTGAGGGAGAAGGAGATTTAACAACGGGGTGTTCCACGGTGGTTGTGGATGGTAGGACGAGCTGGTTGTGTCGGAGGCTTGTGTAATGAATGGGTTGAGATCAAAGGTGTGAATGGCACGTGCAGCAAAGTGTACCCAGTTGTTAGATAGTACCTCGGGGTGAAGGTTGGATGCGGCTCTGAGCCGTGGCAGGAGAGGAAGAGGGGATAGCCCAGTCTCGGGGTCGGCGCTCCACTGGCCTGCCTGTAGACCCCCGCCACCGCCACCATCTCCCTCACTCTTACCTCCGTCGCCAAGTCTCATCTCTTCCACCATCATCCTTGGACTTGAACCTCCTCTATTTGGAAGGTTCTCTGCTACCTTCTCAACCAGCTTGAAGGCTTGTACTCTTGTCGTAGCGAAAAAAATTGTGTCTTGTCCTTATATCTGCCGGAATCGTATTTATCCTTTCAGATGAACCTCCTGTGTCTTGAAGGTTCTCTGCAACCTTCTCAACCAGCCTAAAGATGCTTCGTTGTAAAGAAATATACTAATGGAGTTTTAGTTACTTCTGCCGGAATGGTATCACACAATCGTCCTAAGCACTGATGCCGTCCCTCATTATCACGGAGCTAACAGGATCATCGACACTCAGAAAATGTTAGGTAAATTCACTGTTCTATTCCAGAAAAATACACTGCATGTAAACCATAAGGCTTTGAGCTGGGACTTCTGCAGGAGGGAAGGGGACTGGGTGAGACTTCTT
This sequence comes from Coenobita brevimanus, assembly GCF_032717465.1. Classification (NCBI taxonomy): domain Eukaryota; kingdom Metazoa; phylum Arthropoda; class Malacostraca; order Decapoda; family Coenobitidae; genus Coenobita; species Coenobita brevimanus. The sequence goes on from NW_027643621.1 coordinate 20,807, forward strand.
CAGGGGGGTGAAGGAGGTTTTTGAGACTTCTGGAGGAGGAGTAGGCCACTGAATGAGACTTGTAGGTGCTCAAGGAAGCTTTTGAGACTTTTGCAGGAGAGGAAAAATACTGCTGTAGGTGCTCAAGGAGGCTTTTGAGACTTGTGAACGAGGGGAAGGAGGCTTCGAGGTCAGACTTCTGCAGGAGAGTAAGGAACCGAACCACTAACACAACCGCGATACTCTGTCCCTGGAGGGAGTGACAGGGGCGTCCGTCCTCTCTTAGCTCACTCGCGGTCCACACTGACTCCATTCACCACTGCGCTCCCTCGGCCCTCTCTCTAGACTTGGAGAATTGACGGCTAGGATGCTGGGTCGACATACATTTATAATCATTCTTTTGCCTTATCAACGTTCTCTGTCTCAACCAGAGTTTAGGACTGCTTACTTAATCCTTTGTCTTCACTTATATAACCACCAAACGTTTCACAATAAGGCAAGTTAATATTAAAAAGGAAAAACATAAAACTAACACATAAAGGTGGGTTTAGCTGAGCTTGAGAATAAATTGGTTTTGGGATAAATAATTACACTGAGAAAGAGTGTCTGAGAAAGAGGTGGATCTGATTAGTATGGTAATAATGAGACAGCTCTGGGGTAGTCTATGGATAATTAAGATAGAAGATAAATAATAACTAAGAGAATAAATAGGAACTTCGATAATTATATGGTAAATGGGGGGTTTGTCTTAATATGGAAATAAATAAACAGGTTTGTGGGTTGGAGAAACAGAGGGCAGGACACACCAAACAAAACCTTGCTAGTTTTATCACGGGGTTCATCTCATCACTAAATAGCCTTAAACATGTCTCCCTAACCTTTGTGTGTGTGTGTGTGTGTGTAGACAGGTAGGTAGGTAGGAAGACAGGCAGGCACGCAGGGACAGAGGTAATTGGGTAGGTAATTAGGTAGGCAGACAGGCAGGCACACAGGCAGGTAAGCAGGTAGGCAAGTTAATCCATCCTAAACCTAAACTGAATCGTTTAAATGTAATCTCTTCGAAAGGACTAAGAATTATGACCAAGGCGCCTGATACACTGTTGGTAACGAGTACTGTGCCATCTCAAGTCAGTCACGAGGCTATAAAAATATCACCCAATTCTCCTCTCAGCAACATACAGGGGAAGAGGCTTGATAACTGGGCACTGGTCGAGGGCGGTAGTGATTTGAGGTGCCAGTCTTCAGTGTTGGTTAGTGATGTTACGAGAGCTAGTTTGGTGATGAAGCAGAACTGCCTCAAGAACACGAACACACACACACACACACACACACACACACACACACACACACACACACACACACACACACACACACACACACACACACACAGGATAATCTCAGATGTGTCCTTTCCATATGCCTACAGACTTATGCCTCACCCTTTATAATGAGGAGGACCATAAGTCCAAGAGGCTGTGTATTTCAAGTGTACAATTTTCCTGCTTGGAATGATTATAACCACTGATGCTATCGGCTCTAAGTACAGGCTTGCGAGGATCCTAAGTGATTTGCCTGATAAGGGAAATTACAATGAGGAAAAGAATTAATGAAGGTAGGAGTGTGGAGGATATAAATGGGGGAAAGAATAAATGAAAGTAGGGAGAAGGAAAATATAAAAATAAAAATATAAACTGAGATGACATGAGAGAAAAGTGATACCATGCCTTTTGCTGATAGGAAATTCCAGCACCTTATTACATGGACTGAGGTAGCGAAAGGGAACTGGTCAAAGTTTTCCATTTTCTACTTACAAAATGTTGCGGTAAAGGACGCACGCACGCACGCACGCACACACTCACTCACCCACTCTCTCTCAAAAGAAAAAAAAAAGATGCACAATTAACTTATATGTCATGCCAGAACACAAAATGTACTGTATCACCGAAAACTCAAGAACGGTAGATTTTACAGCCAATAAACTGGAAGGGAAGTCTCAAAGAAATCGTTTTATTGCCCAGACGAAACACCTACAGCTTTTGATTGTGCCTTGAGGACCCGAGACCAGTTTAAGAGACCGAGGTGGACCAAAATACTAAGAAAGTGTATCGCCTTTAATATGAGAGACTTTGGAGACGAGAGAAGTAGGAGAGGGCTTGAGATGAGAGGCACCGCCGGATTAAGGGGGGGGCCCAAGGGGCCCGGGCCCTGGGCCACCCACCAAGAAGGGGCCTCCCACCAGAGCAACTTGTGTTCATTTCATTTCGTGTTTATGCATTACATATTACAGCATTGGATGAATAGTCCCCGTTCAGTATTTCCTAACTAAAAGTGTCCTATTTATATATTAGGATTTAGGTTACCAGTCTGTGGTGTATGCCATTGGGGGAGTTGGAAAGGGGGCCTCCCTTCCAAGCGGGCCCCGGGCCTCCCACATGCTTAATCCAGCCATGATGAGAGGATTACTATTTCAAAACGAGAGGCCTTTGGATAGGAGTGAAGCAAGACAAGGAAACTTCAGGTCAGAAAATTATCTATTTCAATACGAGAAACTGTGGAGGGGAGTGAAGTTAGAGAGGAAGGGTTGAGGTGAGAAAAGGGGGCGTGAGTTGCAGAGAAGGTCGCCATATGGAGGAGGAAAGGGTGACATGGAGGTGATTCATTTGTGGTCACCCCTGATGGGATTAAGGTATCGGTGATAGACAGGTAGACAGTTTGATTGATTGACTGACTAACTGAATGATTGATAAGTGAAGTTTGTATGGAAGACGTAAATTTGGACCAGCTTAAAGTGAGTGTACAGTAGAAATGGATGGTCGAAGTAGGTATACAGGACAAAAATCAACCAAGTGAAGGTGAAGGTAATATAGAAATGGGTGGCAGATGTGTGTATGAAGGACGAGAAAATGGACCAGGAGATATATGTATGAAGGACGAAAATAATGGGCCAGGTTATTGTGAAAGACCTATAATAATCACAGTATAAAAAAAAAGAATCAATAAGCTTCAAGTACTGAGATACAAGTCCTTCAAGTCTAGAGAGAAGCCATAAACCACACACAGAGGCCAATTAAGGAAACTCGCCAATGAACGAGCAAGATGATGACCATAACCATTTTCGTAATAACTTTCCTTGTATATCTTGCACGTAGGTAGGTTTGTACAACTTTAAGATGTGGAAACTGATTAGCTTACGTGTAGATGTGTGTAGGGGGGGGGGTGCACGCGCAAGGAAAGGGGGGGAGGTCATGTAATCTACTGGTGTTTGCACTTTGCTCATAAAAACACACTACAGAACTAATATGTGATGTTACAGCATACCAACGTACATATCACTACTATTTAACCATCAATATACTTTCAGCTGGAGATCCACGGTCGCTCAGTGAAAGCGTTTTTGTCTCGTGATCTGTTTTTAGGGTAACTCAAACCAAGGTGGCCATTTAAAGAGAATCCTGATATTAAGTATTTTCATGTGGAGTCAAAGTTCTCTGCCAGCCTTGCGTCCTACTTTCCGTATTTCTCACTCTTATCAAATGAGAGTATCGTTTCTTCTGATACCTTTCTCTTGTGTGTTTTATATTGCTATCACAAGAAACTAGTTCATGTGGCACCCTTCCATTGCCTCAACTGGCAGATAGGTGTTGGAGGCCTTTTGCTCACGGACATACTTGCATATGTGATCACCCTGTCGGTTCATAATGCAGACTGACGGGATGAATTATTATAACACATTTACGTATCACTCTCACTACAGACACCCATCACCATTTGTGCTTCTGTGTTGCGTGCCTAACCTTGTAAGACTTAAGGCTTCCCAATGTGAGAGACATTAACCTGGTCCATATACTGTAACTGAGCAAAAACAACATTCAATTAGACTAGCGTAATACTAGAGCTGTCCCGAACTGCAGAGGGTTAATATTGGATCTGGCGTCATTCTCACTACAGAAACCCATCACCATTTGTGCTTCACCAGTATGTTGCGTGCGGAGGCTTGTATGACTAGAGGCTTTACTATGTGTGAGGCATTTAGCCGGCCCATAAAACCCAGCAAAAACAATATTCGATTACCTTCCGTCAAAGGACTCGTAACACTGAGGTGGGAATCGGTCATATACTGATGCAAATCGTCCCGAGTGTGAAGTATGGGATAAAAATTGGATAGGGAAATACTCGTTTCATTTAGCTGGATTCTGGGTAAGCTTTCATAAGGAAGATAAACAGTAAAATTATGGTGTATTCGCTGCTGTATATAGAGAAAGACCAAAAGCAGACTACAGAATCCCACTTGCAACATTCTGCCTCAAGACTTCTTCAGGAACAACACCAGTAGACAGTGCTTCACTATTTAAATTGACCTAAGCCTGAATGGTGACCAGAACACAAGTACACAATCCTGCACTACCAGTCAGGCTTGGGTCTGTTTAAGGAGTGGAGTGTTGTCCAGTAATGATGTTCCTGAAGAAGCTTTGTGGGCGAAACGTTGACATAAACTGGTTCCTGTACTCTGCTTTTGGCCTTCCTTCGAGTATTAATATTGTTGCTGTCTTTGCTGCTTCCTAAATCATGTATTCGCGTCTGCCGACAAGTTGCTATGTGAGGTGTGTGTGTGTGTGTGTGTGTGTGTGTGTGTGTGTGTGTGTGTGTGTGTGTGTGTGTGTGTGTGTGTGTGTGTGTGTGTGTGTGTGTGTGTGTGTGTGTGTGTGTGTGTGTGTGTGTGTGTGTGTGTGTGTGTGTGTGTGTGTGTGTGTGTGTGCGCGCGTGCGCGCGCGCGCGCGCGCGTCTGCGGGATGTTGAGCCGGCAGAGAGGACTAAACCAGAGAACGTCGGCTGCACGATCAGGCTGAACACGAATGAGAGGAAACTTTATCGCGATCAGGTGGTCATCGACAGCTGGCGGCCGGCTCCTGTCTAGGTGAACCACAAAGAAGACATGTTGCAATCATGTCGTGGAACATCAGTGGGGTTCGTACAAAGTTAGAAAAGCCCAATGTACTGTACTGGCATTGTTAATGAATTACGATGTGATAGGGTTGAATGAAGTGAAAACTAGTGATCGTATCTCTCTACCTGGCTATGTTTGTTATAGAGACACTGTGAGGTCAGACGGACATAGAGGGGGCACAGTGGTACTGGTAAAGCGTTATTTACAGTCAGCTGTGATGGGTGTAGACTGTAAAATGAAAGACCAAGTTTGGCTCAGATTGTCCCTATTGAGCACTGTGCTCTTGGGGTTTGTGTATATACCCCCTATAGATTCGCAGTACTTTAATCCTAACAGTTTCAGTTATATACAAGAGAAAATCATATGTGGAAAAGAGGAAAATTGTAATGTTCTACGAATGGGAGACCTGAACACACGTTTTGGTACTGGTGTTCAAAGTATTTAGTGAATTTACTTGTCCCTGGATCTGATTATTTCACCTACCCTGAGATTCCTGAGGAAATTAATTTGCCTAATGAGAATGCAAATACTATGACTACTGTATGTGTAGAACAAAATTTAGTGGTGGTAAATAACTTGAAATATGGTGAAAAACATTATAAGAGCAATCTGACGTATAGGAAACATCTATCTATCTATATACCTAGGCTGCTTCCCCCATGGAAAGGGAGGTAGCCGAGACAGGACGACACACTCCACATTTACTCATCCATTCAAACAGAGTCATTCGCATCTTAGCCCCAAAGGGGAGAAGGGACAGATCCTCACCGCACCACACCACACATGGGTCAAATGCACAGTACAATCAGTGACATCCGCAGCAGGGCCCGACAGCAGAGCTGGTTTACCCCTTTCACATCATAATAGACCCATCCCCTTACTCGCACCTGACCTGACTAGCTAATCAGACCAAATGCGGGAGAATATCCCCTCAGGGCTGCGTCATCATTTATTCATTCACAATTTCTCCCCATTTATTTTTGTCACGCACAGAAACATAATGAATGGATTTCTGAAGTAGATGTGTGTATTGCTTCTACCAATATTTTAAACTGCATTTAAAGTTTCACTGTGAATAATGGTCTTGATATTCCATCGGATCACGCCCCCATAGCGGTTGCTCTGTCCCCCCCTGTGGTGGATAGGGTGTGCCTTGGTGTGCGGGCGGGTTCGCTTGGTGATCATGCAGTTTTGTATTGAAGTTGTAAGAAGAAGAAATCTCGGTTAAAACGTCCTATAAAGTTTTGTGATGTTCACATCGAAAACTTTATTGGGGACCTTTCTCGATTCGATATTCCCCAGTTTGATCCTGACATTGATACTAATGTGAGCCAAATGGCCGATATTTTGTACATTTGTGCTAGTGCCAGTCGGTGTACACGCTCAGGTGACTGTGCCAGAGGATGTCACAGTGAGCAGGTGGGAGAGACTCTTAAATGATATGGAGGTGTTGTATGCTGATGATTTGGTGTTGATTGCAGAGAATGAAAGGGAGGCGGAGGAAAGGTTTAGGAAGTGGAGAGATGGTATGGGGCAAAAGGGTTTAAGGGTAAATGCAGATAAAACAAAAGTGATGATATCTAGGGTTGGTGGCGGTACTGTCAAAGACGAGGGAGAGTGGCCATGTGCAGTTTGCCACAAGGGCGTGGGAAGTAATTCCATCTTGTGCGGTGTGTGTGATAAATGGGTGCATAAGAGATGTAGTGGTATCAGAGGTAGACTGCGAGATAATGCTGATTTTATGTGTATGGCGTGCAGAGGTGAGCAGGTGGAGATTGTCAGACGTGAAAGGATTGAACTTGCTGGTGAATCTCTTGAGTGTGTGGAAGAATTTTGTTATTTGGAAGACATGTTGCGTGCTGGAGGTGAGGCTGGAGCTAGCTCTGTGGCTAAGGTGAGAAGTGGTTGGAAGAAGTTCAGGGAGCTCTTGCCTCTCCTGACATTGAGAGGGCTCTCCCTACGTGCTAAGAGGTCTTTGTATGCAGCATGTGTTAGGACTGTAATGCTGTATGGCAGTGAGACCTGGGCAGTGAAGGAGGAAGATATTCACCGACTCAGACGTACAGAAATGACAATGATTAGGTGGATGTGCAGTGCGTCCCTCCATCCAAGGCCTGGTGGGGCTGGGTTTACGATGGAAGAGTTGAGAGGTAGGATGGGACTGGAGTGTATTGGTGTTGAGATGAGGAGAGGTAGATTGAGGTGGTTTGGACTTGTGGAGAGGATGGGGGATGATAATTGGGTGGGGAGGGTGTTAATATTGGGGGTGGGGTTATGAGGGGTAGACCGAGAAAAACATGGGACGAGGTCAATAAGTGTGACCTTAGGGTTAAGGGACTGAACAGGGAGGCTGCAATAGATCGTGCAGCGTGGAGAGCCGCCATTAGGTGACCAAGGCCGACACATGCAAGCATGTTGGAGCCTTTAAAAACGAAAACGAAAAGGAATATGTAAGTCTTTGTCTGACCTTTCACCATAAATGTCTGCCTGATTCGCCACGGCTACAATATATCATCTTGCCTGGTCATTACTTACAGCCTCGTATCTGCATAATATACCATGAAATATTGTAGCTGGCGGACCGTGGCAGGAAAACGAGAGAAAAAGAGGAGGGATAAGAAAAAGAGCAGAGAGTAAAAGCAAAGAGAACAGAGAATATGAAGAGAGCTGAGAATAAAAGGAAAAAAGCAGAAAGGCTGAATGAGGCCAGAAAAAGAGTGAGAAAAACGAAGAACGACAAGAAGAGCACAGGGCAAGAGAACAGTAAGGCTTGGATAGGTGGTTCGGAGGCTGATGAGGACTGTGAGGAGTGCTAAAGTAAACGCAGACTTGACTACGTGGTTCAGAGGCTGAAGAGGGTTATGAGAAGACCATGAATGATTTTGAGAGTTGTCATTGTATAATCAGACAGGACGTGTACAACTCCCAATATGGTGTGTGTAATAAGCAGTAAAAAGCCTTGCACGAGGGAGGTCGGGAAATATAAACGTGCTATTGACACATCACCAATAGGAGGAGTGTAATAGATAATATACACCTTGCACGAGAGGGAGGTAGGAGGCTTTAAAAACATACCATTGACAGATTACCAATACGACTAGTATAATAGACTCCTATGTAAAACACACGAGTAAACACCCATGCCTGAGAGGTGGGGAGCTGTAAACACATACCAGTGATGTTACCAATTGGACGAGTATAATAGACAGTACACATCCTTACTTGAGAGGAGGCGGAAAGCTTCAAAAGCATTCCATTGACATATTAACCTCCACATTAAGCAAAGCACTGAGATATCTATTAACGCTTGCCATAAAAGACTGAACCTGAGTCTGTTATCTCGCAGCCACATACGAAAAGACATAAAACAAGCCATATCCAACGACTTTCAGTACAGCAACGTCTCTTCAACCTTATTCTTACTTCAGACGACTTTATTCAACTTGGGCAAGATATCTGCTAATGAAACTTGGGCAGGATATCTGGTACACAAGGCGGTATCTACTGCCATCTTTCTAGTTCTAGTATTTTCCACGAAGCTCTTATACAATCGTCCAGAGAAAGCTAAATAAACTAAAAACATATGCTATACTAAGGAAGAGGGAATCGTAACTATAAAGGACTCTATTCTTAAGCAGTCCACCCTCAGTCACATGAGAACCCAAACGTAAAAACGAAGTTTTAGTTACACAAGGCACACACAAAATATATAAAATAGACGAAACACGAAGCGAGCACACACACACACACACACACACACACACACACACACACACACACACACACACACACACACACACACACACACACACACAAAATCACGTTCACCTCCTATGATGTTTGACATTGGAAGGACCAACCAACAAAAGACCGAGCCCAGTCTCAACTAACCTATCCATATTTGCTCAAACTGAACACTGCCTAACCTCGAATGACCTAATCCAACCCAACCTAATCTAACTTAGCCTCACCTAACCCAGTCTAATTGTATTTAACCTCACAATCTCACATAACCTTCCCATACCTAACCTAACCAATTCTGACGCAGCCTAACCGCATCTAACCCTACCTAATCCTACCCAGTCTCACTTAACCATACCATACCCGACCTAACCCAACCCAGTCAAGCCTAAAATGACCTAATCCAATCGAACCTAACCCAACCAAATAAAACCCAACTCAAAACCTATCAAAACCGACGTATTCTAAAGCAATCTAACCTAATCCGTCTATATCTAGTCGAACTGAAGCCAACCCAACCAAAAATTAC
>NW_027643621.1:35000-43934 GCF_032717465.1 Coenobita brevimanus
GTCCAGGGATAGCTGTATATTGTATATATGAAGGTATGGCTATGTATACTGAAAAAAAAACTGTGTGTCGGGTTATGGATATGTATATGTAGATGAATCGACATTTGTCAAGATGTCATAGTGTAGGAATGATTGGAGGTGCGGGTTACGTGTGTTGAGGTGGACCTACGTGTGTGGAAGTGAGGTTGGGGTTACGTAGGTGAAGGTAGGGCTACGTGTGGAGGTTTGGATATGTAGAGGAGTGGGTGTTTGTGTGGAGGGATGGCGTGTGTCCTTGGAGGCGAGGCTGTGCAGAGCTGTAGCTGTGTGTCTGGGGGTGTGATGGGATGCTGGTGTGGTTCTGTGTTTGGTTGCCTTTGTGTCTGTGTCTGTGTTTGTGAACGTGTGCCTGTGTGTGCGTGTATTTGTGTGTGTGTGTGTGTGTGTGTGTGTGTGTGTGTGTGTGTGTGTGTGTGTGTGTGTGTGTGTGTGTGTGTGTGTGTGTGTGTGTGTGTGTAAGCTCACTACTCGTCAAAGGACCTTGGTAATACATAAGAAGACATGCTATTAAAGTTGCGGCACAAATATATTTTAATGTGCAATGATGTCAACTTCACTCAAAATAACGCCACGTTTCTTCTCCCCTTTCCTGTCTCCTTGCCATGCGTCTGTCTGTCTTCCGTCTGTGTGTCTTTCTTTCTGCCTGTCTCGCTATTGCAAACCACAAACAACTCTCAACTGTCGACAACTTCCTAGAATATCCTAATATCCTGCATTATACTACTTTTTTTTCAGGGTAACTTGACCCAGATTTTCGTCCTTTTGCCGCATACTTCACATGGGCCATTGACAGAAAAGAGCAGCGCTACGGCTCCTCTTCAATGGCACTTTTTTGTGACTTACATATTCTAGTATTAATCTATTGCTACAACTCAGTATTCAAGTTGGAGAGATGAAAATTTTAGGCCAAGTTTGAGTAAAATGGGTACAGAATTAATAAAGTCAAACAGCATACCTTTGGTGGGTGCAGTGGGAACAAGGCAACAGATCACAGGCAGGAGGACAACGGCGAGAAAATCCAGCAAAATCTAACCACCAGCTTATGAAGTGACGCCAACAACACTCGCGCCACACAATCGGTTGAAACACCCGTCCACTTTATCACTAAACACCTGTGGTTCTGAAGTATGATAACAGAAAATAAAATAATCGCGTAGACGTTATGTAGCCTACTGATGCACTCTCTCCACGGAGTCTGCTTCTGACGTTCTGTTTATTGCTTGTTCATCACAGTGCTTCGAAATTGATGAGCCTCTCACTCGGACATGACGACTGACTGAACCTTTACCCTTGTACCCCTGACCTTTTACTGAATGCTATAAGAAAAACGAATTACTTCATCCTAACCTAACTCAAAGTCTAATGACAGGGATGATCTGCTCGCTTGACTTCCCCGCGCACCTTTTGTGACACCACGGATTAAGTCGAGGTGGCCTTCTTATTCAGAGAAAGCAGTAATATGGATGGCTAACTACGAAAAACTAGTCAGTCACTGTCCGCTGACTCTTCCTGCTTGGATTCCAGAGACAACGTTCCCGAGTTCTTAAGGGTTTGGATAGAATTGTAAATTCAAAATCTAAAAAAAGAAATAAGATAATCTGCTGACTTTTCCTTATAATCTTGCTAACAGACAGGCAGGCAGTCAGGGAGGCAGAAAAGGCAGACAGGCAGGCGGTCAGGCAGGCAGACAGACTGATAGACAGATATATAAACCTGGCCAAACACATAGCTTCATCGGGCTTTCTCGGTTGACTGTAATAACACCTCCTAGTAGTTGAAACAACGATTTTTTTTTTTTCTGGCCGCTTTTCTGATTACATATTTTGTTTTCAGCCATACTCGTACCAGATCACGTCAGTTAACAATGATGTGCGTATTTGAGGATTAATAAAGCTTTAGTTTCACTCTGTATATGAGAAAAAAAAGGCAGTGAAAACATCGATAGTACCCCCAACAGTCTAATACCACAGCCTTCTCCCATTCGCCTCTGTCTACGTTTTTTCCTTTAACCATTCTTTTCCCCAAATGGAGAGTTGTGGCAGACTCCTGTATTCCATAAACTAGCATGTTATTCGCTCCATGTACAGATTATTATGCAAAAATCTAGATCGTCATTGGCCACGAGAATTTAGGTAAAGAGATTTTGAAGTGATGTAGGGGCTGAGAACCCTCTATCTTGACTGCTTTTGGGCTGGGAGTTTCCTGTTAGTTAATATTAAAAAAAGGTAATTACACAAGATACCAGTTATTTATTTGATGACATGCTCTGATGAGGAGAGAAACTCAGACATAATTGTATTTCACGTTTATTTGTATCAACATCTACACTTCGTGGCTTTGGAAAGACAATGTTAGGTCGTTTCGAAGACTGGTGAGTAGAGAGGGACTGGCGGGGATGTGTGGTGGTGTGGGGTGGGATATGGTGACACACTGCAGTAAAGAAATGCCACATAGCTCTCTGTTGGCTGCTCCTGTTACTGGCCGTTCGTCACCTCTGCGAAAGGAATAATATCTTAGTTAACCTTCACTGCCACAGATCTTTAGTATTAAATAAAATCGTCTTGAGACAGAAAGAATAAAATTAAAAAAAGTATGATGTAGGATTCATTGGGGTAATCATATCACAACCGGGGTCTTCTATGCCATGTTGTACTGCATGTGACTTTGGAGACATTGTAAGGTGTGGCTGTGTGGAAGTGCAGCTATGTGCAGGTCTGTGTGTGTGTGTGTGTGTGTGTGTGTGTGTAGTAACGAAAAACGGATGTAGTTTGCAAGTTGTTTTTTGTCAGTCCTATTCTACCTATCCCACCCCCAGGTTGCAAGTTGTAAATGAGACCCCGATCTATTGGACGTTTCACCCTGGGGCATAAATCTTAACCCTGCTGGAGTGGTGGGCTCAGGTGCCGCGTGACGTCACTAGACCTTGGGGTAGGACAGGGAGGAGTACGGTAGGGTAGTGTAGGGTTGGGCAGGGTGGAGTACTGTAGGGTAGGGTAGGGTAATGTATAGTAGGGTAGTCTAGGGTAGGGTAGGGTAGGGTAGGGTAGTGTAGGGTAGGGTAGTGTAGGGTAGGGTAGTGTACGGTAGTGTAAGGAAGGGTAGTCAGTAAACGTAGATTAGCTTTGGTCTGGTAGATTTAGGTAAGCTTACAGTTAGATAAATAGATAGATAGACGTGGATGATATTTTGATTATGAACTCTGATACTCACAGGTCTTTTGGCGTCTCTCTCTCTCTCTCTCTCTCTCTCTCTCTCTCTCTCTCTTGCCACACGCCTTCATCCCGTAAGGGGTGGCCACAAACAAATCACCTCCATGTCGCCCTGTCCCCGGCCATTTCACTGCCCTCCCCCCAACTTACACCCCACTCTCTCATATGCCTTTCTACTCCACCTCTCCATCTAATCCTCGGTCTCCCCCTTCCTCTCCCCTCCTCCACCTCACCCATATCACTCTCCTTGTTAATCTCACATTCATTAGGTAAGCATTACCGGTGCGTGTGTGTGTGTGTGTGTGTGTGTGTGTGTGTGTGTGTGTGTGTGTGTGTGTGTGTGTGTGTGTGTGTGTGTGTGTGTGGAATATCTCAAATTTGTTGTTTGCTGATGATGCATGGTGTGGCATGAAAATGAAAAGTCAAGAGTGAGAGCAGTGGAGATGGGACTGCTGAGGAATGTATGTGGAGTACAGAGAGTGGATAGGATACGAAATAATGATTCGCGGAAGATGTAGAGTGAGGAAGTCGGTGGACACCAGAATCGAAGAGAGTGTACTGAGATGGTATGGTCATGTGGAGAGAATGGATAACAATAGAGTGGTGGAAAAGGTATATCTGAGCGAATTTGAAGGAGGGAGGAGGAGAGGTAGGCCAAGGAGAAGGTGGAGAGATATGGTGGATGAGTGTGCTGGGATGAGAGGTATGCAAGTCGGTGAGCCTGGATGAATGTTGTGAGAAGTGCATAACCAGGAATTTGGCACCCCATTTTAACGTGACAGCGTTCTAATTGACTGTATCAGATAGGTATATGAGAAGCTACAGAACGTGGTGAAAGTTTTTTTGGTTTATCTAATGGAGCCAGGATTCCGGGGGCTTGACTAATGAGTGAATGGAAGCGTGGTCCATTGAACTGGGCAAACTTAGGTTGTCTGGACGTTGCTACTTCTCACCCTGCCGTAGGGTGGTAAAGGAGGTCTGGATGATGATGATGATGATAATGATAATGATAATGATGATTATGATTATTATTATCATTATTATTATGTGGAGATTGTGAGGCGTGAAAGGACTGAACTTTCTGGTGAGTCTTTTGAGTGTGTGGAAGAGTTTTGTTATCTGGGACACATGTTATGTGCTGGAGGTGGGGCTGGAGCAGCTCTGTGGCTAGAGTGAGCAGTGGTTGGAAGAAGTTCAGGAAACTGTTGCCTCTCCTGACACTGAGAGGTCTCTCCCTACGTGCTAAGGGGTCTTTGTATGTGGCATGTGTTAGGAGTGTAATGCTGTATGGTAGTGAGACCTGGGCAGTAAAGAGAGAGGATATTCACAGACTCAAACTTACAGAAATGACAATGATTAGGTGGATGTGCAGTGCGTCCCTGAGTGTGAGGCCTGGGGGAGGAGGGGGGGCTAAGTTTGTGACGGAAGAGTTGAGAGGTACAGTAGGATTGGACTGGAGTGTACTGGTGGTGTGATGAGGAGGGGTAGATTGAGATGGTTTGGTAGGAAGGATGGGAGTGGAGTGTATTGGTGTGGTGATGAGGAGGGATAGATTGAGATGGTTTGGGAGAATGGATGGGACTGGAGTGTATTGATGTGATGAAGAAGGGTAGATTGAGATGGTTTGGGCATGTGGAGAGGATGGGGATGACAGTTGGGTGCAGAAAGTGAGAAATGTGAACATTAGAGTTAGGGATGCGTGAAGCAGACCGAAAAAAAAAAAAAAAAACGGGGCGAAGTCATTGGGTGCGACCTCATGGATAAGGGACTGAATAGGGAGGCTGCCAGAGATCGAGCATCATGGAGAGCCGCCAGTAGGTGACTAAGGCAATGCATGCAAACAGGTTGGAGCGTTTATAAACGAAACGAGACGATATATAGATAGATAAATATATAGATAGATGAGGGATTATACCGTCTGGCGTTAGATAGATATATAGATAGATATGGGATTATGGCGTCTGGCGATAGATAGACAGATGGATAGATAGGGGATTTTGGCGTCTGGAATAGATAGATAGATGGATAGATACGGGATTATGGCGTCTGGCGATAGACTGATAGGTAATGAATTATGGCGTCTGGCGATAGATAGAGATAGATGGATAGATACGGGATTCTGGAGACTGGCGATAGATAGATAGGACGAATAACTGTCTATCTATCTATCTATCTATTGCCAGACGCCTCAATCCTGCAAGGAGTGGCCATAAACAAATCGCCTCCATGTCGCCCTGTCCCCCGCCATTTCACTGCCCTGCTCCCAGCTCACATCCCCTCTCTCATATACCTCTCCACTCCATCCTTTCATCTCATCCTTGGCCTCCCCCTCCCTCTCTCCCCCTCCACTTTACTCATATACACTCTCCTCGTCAGTCTCTCACTCTCCATCCTCTCCACATGGCCAAACCACCTCAGTGTGTTTCTCCTAACGCTTCCTATCACATCCACATCGACACCACAACGCTCCTTCACTTTATTTGTCAGTCTGTCTCTCCATGTAACTCCACATGCTCCTCTCTTTTTTTTTTTTAATGCAAGGAAGAAGGAACCAAAGGCCAGGAGCCCGCAAACCGTTCCTTCCAAGAAAAAAAAAAAAATACAAAGGAGAGCCAAATTCTAGATCCGTTTATTTCGAGATGCCTGGACACACTGCGTCTGAAAGACTGGAGATCATAGGAAGTAGGAAATACAGGCAGAGGGAGACAGTTTCAGAGTTGACCTGTTGCATGAATGAAGGACTGCCCAAAGGATCCTAGTGAGATATACCACCTTCCCCTCCCTCTATAAAACAACGATAATAAATACAAGGAAATTATAGTATGTAAAGACAGCGAGGAAAACTTTTTAGTATGTGTTTGTTTATGTAGATGCATTTCTGATGGATTGATTAGTCTATAGGAAGTTGTTACATAAGAAGATGAAGGGTGAGCAGTTCTTCACATCCCTATCTATCTGTCTATCTATTCACAGACGCCTTAATCCCGCAAGAGGTGGCCACAAACAAATCGCCTCCATGTCGCCCTGTCCCCCGCCATTTCATTGCCCTGCTCCCAGCTCACACACCCCTCTTTCATTTACCTAATTCCAGCCCTCCACCTCATCCTCGGTCTCCCCCCTCCCTCTCCCTCCCTCCATTTCACTTACGTGCATCGTCTTAGTCTTTTATTCTCCAGTTTCTCAACGTGTCCAATATGGCTTAAAGATACAGTAATTCACAACTCTGTACGCTAAGTGTTAAGCACAGCTTTGTTTTACTGTTTACATATAACTATTCCTACTTGTTTTTATATATTTGCTTTAGAACCAAATGTGGTTACACAGTGAACTAAGCTATGTTGTAGTTCCTCTCTCTTAACACTATCTTGGAGGGCGCGGGCTATGGCATTATCCCCAGCTGACCCCCCCCCCTCCTCCTCCTCTCCTCGTCTCTAAATGGGTAGCGTGTAATTTTTCCCACGTGCAGGTCCGTCGCTTATTTGTTTTTCCACATTAGCAGACGATTTCCACGGAGCTGCAACCCTGTCAGCCTGTCTGTCTCTCCACGTAGCTCCACATTCCTCTCAGATAACTTATTTCCACACCACTTTTCACACGAATAAAGATGATTTGGCTCAACTGAAAGAACAGGCAGTATCAAAGAACTGATGAACAATATCCTGCCTCACCTTTGTTTATCTCGGATAGATGGGCAAGCTGTTGAAACACTATCAACACTGAGAATAGACACACAGCTTGAGCGTCCTCCCCCTCTCACGGTTAGAGGGTGACTGACGGGATTCGAAGCGCCTTCTTTTTTCTTTTTTAATGCAAGAAAGAAGGAATCAAAGGCCAGGAGCCCGCAAACCGTTCCTTCAAAGAAAAAAACAAAAACAATACAAAAGAGAGCCAAATTCACGATCCGTTTATTTCGAGATGCCTGGACACACTGCGTCTGAAACACTGGAGATCATAGGGAGTAGGGAATACAGACAGAGGGAGACAGTTCCAGAGTTGACCTGTTGCATAAATGAAGGACTGGAAGTAACGGTTAACTCTTGCATTAGAGAGCTGGACAGAAAAGGGATGAGAGTTTGTTGCTAGACGGGTGCTACGCACTCGTCGTAGAGGTGGAGGGATGCAAGCAGACAGGTCAGAGGAGCAGTGACCATTGAAGTAGCGATAGAACAGAGATAAAGATGCAACAGTGCGGCGAAGAGACAGAGGTTGAAGGGAGCCAGTAAGAGGAGGAGAGTTTATGAGACGAAAAGCCTTTGACTCTACCCTATTGAGTAGAGCTGTATGTGGGGAGCCTGCCCGCACATGAGAGTTGTACTCCACACAGGTGCGAATAAAATTGAACTCTAGTTCGAAATAAAATGCTTGTTTTTATTATGCTGATTAATACTTATCTTTAATATTAATCCTTTTTATATATCTATCTATGGACACCTTCATCGGGTAAGGAGTGGCCAGAAACAAATCGTCTCCATGTTCCCCTGTTCCCTGCCGTGTCGCTACCCTCCCCCAACTTACACCCCCCTCTCATATACCTCTCTCCTCCATCCCTCCATCTCTTCCTCGGTCTCCCCCTCCCTCTCCCCCTCCCTCTCCCCCCTCCACCTCACCCACATACACGCTCCTAGTTAGTCTCTCACCCTCCATACTCCCAACGCTAATCTAGTCGTCTGGGTTGATGATGTTCACCTGAAATACATTTTTATTTATCCTTTTTACTAGCAAGCATCCCAACCCCGACCATCGTGGTGGTGGTGGTGGTGGTGGTGGTGGCAGCAGCAGTAGTAGATGTAGCAGTAGCAGTAGTAGTAAGAACAGGTAATGTCAGCCTGCTATCCAGCCTGCTGTCTAGCGTGTTGTTTGTTGCTTAAGCCCCGTCCACACGAGCGGGCAATGCCCGCGGTCACAAGCGAGCAGTTTGCCTGTTGACAGGCTCACCGCTTGTGCCCGCGGGCACAAGCGGTGAGCCCGTCAACAGGCAAACTGCTCGCTTTTGACCGCGGGCATTGCCCGCTCGTGTGGACGGGGCTTTAGTCTGCTTGCCTGCCTGCCCTAGGTCAAGAGAATTCATTCTCTTGACCTAGTCTCTCTCCATCATTTCCGGGCACTTGCGTACCTTTCACATTTCATTCCCCTATTATTCATTTCCCCGTACACTTGCTCCCTCAGTCCAAACAATTCATCTCACTTCCCCTCTCTTCTCATCTCTCATTTTTTATTCCTGTTTCTACGTTTATCCACAAGACAACTCCTTGCATCCAATGACGTCTTTTTCTCTTTTCTTTCTTTCTGTTTCTTGCTGTTTCCACACGTTACTTTCCCTCGTTCTCCCTCTCTTCCTTCACCCCCTCTCTCCCCCACCCCTCACCCCCACTTCACGTCATGCATCTTACCAACACAATTTTACCACCGGGACCAAGTGACATTTATGCACAATCTCAAGTTACGTTGTGGTTCTTTTGTTTACGTGTATCTCATTTTTGTTTAATTATTCTTGGATGAGAGAGAGAGAGAGAGAGAGAGAGAGAGAGAGAGAGAGAGAGAGAGAGAGAGAGAGAGAGTCTTACCCACCCTTCTTTCCTTCCTTCCTCTTCTTCTTTTCATCTTTCCTTCCTTCCTCAACCATCCACACACCCCCAACGCCACAAACACCCTCACCTACTTCCTGCCATGCCCCCTTAGCCACCCC
>NW_027643622.1:5000-12500 GCF_032717465.1 Coenobita brevimanus
AGCGTGAACAACGCGAGCGAGAACGATAACATGAACGTGCCGAACGTGAGGCACGAGAAAAACATGAACTTGAAATGATGAAGCTCAAGCGAGATTCCTTGGCTTCAGACACGTCTGGTGCAGTTGGTCAAAGCTCCACGAGCGTTCCCCCCTGCACATGTCCTGGCTTAACCCCACGCATCAAGCTTCCTTCATACAAGGAAAGCGAGCGAATCGAGCCGTACATAGCTCTTCGTTTTGAGGACATGGCAGAGACTTATATCAACTGGATGAGGCAGCTAAGCGGCTTCAGTTTCTTAGGCCTATTTGAGGGCCCTGCCCTCGATATTCTCCACAGAATTCGTGGAGACAATCTCACATATGAGATGATGAAAGCTGCACTCATTAAGGCGTATGGTCCTCACAGTAGACGACGCCAAAGTTCAGTTCATGCGGAGCTTGTCTCCAAGACAAGGAGACAGCTGTTCAGTTCCTTTGATCGTCTCACAGCTTACTTCTAAATGAGTGGATGGAGAAAGATGAAACTCCTTCCACGCGTGAGGGGATAATTGACTCTTATGCTGCGTACACAGCTAGAGAGGTCGTGGCCTGCTGAGCTCACTAGCACAGCTTAAGATCTGCCAGGTGAAAGATGCCAGCCAAAATGGCAGAGAAGGCTGACAGCATTTCTTTTACTGCATACGGGTTATCAAGCTCGTAAGCAAAACACCTGGAGCCAGAAAAAGATACTGCCAAGTCTGGGAAGCTGTCTCAGACTGAATCCCAGCACCAAGGCCGTTCTCAGAGTGCAATGGTCAAGGTCCAAAACCGCAGTGGAAGGACCAGGGGCAAAACACTCCAGAAACCTGGAGTGGAAGAGGTACAACAAGTACCCTAACCAACAGCAGTATCAGCCACGCGAATCGACCTTCGGGGACAAACTTTTTTACCACCAGCTCAAAAGAGGCAGGAAGCGAATGCAGCCTTCATTCCTCAGTGCAGCAGCCTGGTGGTCACGTCCCCTACCAGTGTGTGGGTATTTCCCCACAGTTCACTAGTCCCACAGTGACAGTGAACTCCCCCTCCACAGATGGCCAATGTTCCATCTTCTCAAGTATATAACCCTCCAAGCTGCACAATGTTTTTTGCCACATCAATTCAGCAGCCTCATGAGTGGCTAGCTGCTTCCTCCACAGGCCTCTCCCACAGGTGACAGTACCTTCCTTGTTCAGCCAGGGTTTGTGGAAGGCATTTCCTGTGAAGGCTGTCCTGAGAGACAATGGTTCCTCAGGTTGCTCTGTTAAGCAGAGTCTAGTTCGGCCTGAGCAGTATACAGGTCGACAGATGCCATGTAAGCCTTATTGATGGATCAGTGAGATTGTCTCCCCTGAGGCATGTATCCAGGTGGCATCTCCATTTTATACTGGTACGACACTTGCAGTTGTCATGCCAGAGACCTCTATTTGACTTGATAGTAGGCAATATTCAAGGAGCCAAGGATAAGGTTGCTCCGATGATGACGCTACTCAGCACTTCGGCTGCTGCGGTAACACGAGCCATGTGGCTGAGAGCTCCACACTGTGTCACCCCAGTGATCATTGAATGCGCCGCAAGATCTGATGTGTAGTCAACTTGTTGTACAAGAACAACATTCTGACCCGACACTTGCTACCGTGCGGAACAAACAAAAGGGTCGAGTGATAAAGTATTCACGGGAGAAGTCGAGCCAAGTTCCTTCGTAAACAAGGACGGCTCTCACCGTGAGTCCACGAACTTACCCGAGGGCGAGGTTCGACTGCAGTTTGTCGTCTCCCGCCAAGTACCGCCTATGCAGTGTTAAGCAATGGGGGTCATTGTTCAGTCTCAGGAGGTCACATGGGCAAAAGGAAGACCCAGGGCCGTATCCGAGCTGACTTTTTCTGGCCAGGGATGGGACGAGACATAGATAGTTTTGTCCGTTCCTGCAGTGTGTGCCAAAGTATCACCACTAATCAGGGACATGCCCTTCCTGTGCCATTCATAACCACACCTGTAATCTCTGAGTCAGTTGAGAGACAGGGTAGTGGTGAAGTGGGTGCAGACCTGACGTCTCGCCCATTGGCCCCACAGGACACATTATGTCCAGGGCCTTTACATACATATTATGTACCGTAGGTTAAGGGGGAAGTTGAGAGGCGACTTGAGGCTATGGAAGACCCAAGTTTGCACAAGGATTCTCAGCTTCCCAATACTAATATAAGTATTGTAGGTTAAGGGGGAAGTTCGAGAGAGAACTCCGCAGAGGCGACTTGAGGCTATGGAAGACCCAAGTTTGCACAAGGATTCTCAGCTTTCCAATACTAATATAAGTATCGTAGGTTAAAGGGGAAGTTCGAGAGAGAACTCCGCAGAGGCGACTTGAGGCTATGGAAGACCCAAGTTTGCACAAGGATTCTCAGCTTCCCAATACTAATATAAGTATTGTAGGTTAAGGGGGAAGTTCGAGAGAGAACTCCGCAGAGGCGACTTGAGGCTATGGAAGACCCAAGTTTGCACAAGGATTCTCAGCTTTCCGGTACTAATATAAGTATTGTATTGTAGGTTAAGGGGGAAGAGAGAACTCCGCAGAGGCGACTTGAGGCTATGGAAGACCCAAGTTTGCACAAGGATTCTCAGCTTCCCGATATTAATATAAGTACTGTAGATTAAGGCACAGGTTGAGGACCCGTGTGTGGTTCGAGGCTATGGAAGACCCGAGTTTGCACAGGGATTCTCAACTTGTCGAAACATAATTGTGTGCTATAATTAATGGCGACCTCGAATGTACGTCGTAGCACTGACTGCTAGGCAGAGAGAGTAATTGTAACTTAATAAGAATTTTGTCTCATTGACACTTTTGATGCTCCACCTCAATTGGTTTTGCAGGTTCAGCAATGGGTGTAGCAGTTTTGCTGTGCGGACCAGCTGATCGTCTGCCGCACGCTGCCGCCTCTTCTCCTCTGCCTCCGTCGTCGCCATAATATTTACTATGTCATTTTACACGTAGGTACAGTTACACTACAACTGTCACACCTACACCGTGTATTACATACACCACGCTACACAACAATTAGTTGTCAGTGTAAATGTAGCGAATTTTCGCTCAGTTTGACCTGAGTACAGGATTTTCACCGTCGTCACGGAGTTTTTCCCTCAAGCTTGCTTCTATTAACGTAAATACGAGGTTTTTTCACTCACTGGCGACTGCGATTTTCTCCTGTAGCAGGATAGCACACACACCACAGTGTGAATCTTGTGTGACTGAGTTAGGATTTATATGTATGTATATTGAAATCATTCTTCTGAAGGAAGAAAGATTTAATTTTCATGGGGCGTAATGTCACGAATCAATTCGCGACATTTCCTTTTTGTGAGAAGCCACGAACTATTAGTGGAAAACTCACTGTGTATCACTCAGTTAACCGTTTCTCTCTCCATTCCGGGGTATACTTTTCAAATAATTCGTCACCGTTTTCAAAAAGTGACCGATTTAATGCACGTCACTAAGTGCGCTACTGAGCGATACAATTATTTCTTTATCGTTTGCCTCTGCTTCATTCAACCGTTAGCCACGCCTTCTTCCGGTGGCCTGTGCGTCCTGCTTAGGCATTATTTGAATTGAGTCTAGTGGCGGCTTTGACGGAGAGAGGTACTGTGCTCAGAAGTGAAGAGAGGTCAGCTAGCATCCCAAGCTCCACAGAGTATCAGTTTCTTCAAACTCCCACCCCCTGGGTGATACAAAGTATTCATCGACTGGTATTTCCTTTGTGTATTTCCTAGTTTTAAGAGCTTAGTTAAGGTGTTTTTCCTAGGCGTAAGTATTTAGCTTTTGTGCGAGTGAGCGAGTGCGTCTCATTGATTTGATTTGAAATGTAATGTTAAATTTATTTTTTGTGATTAATAAATTTAACAGTTCTATTTCTTGAGCTTAATGTAGAGTAAATCTTGTTTCATTTCTCCATAATTAAGCTTATTTCCCATATAGCTCCTAGCTTGCATAAACGTTTTACTATTCATAACTGGTACTTAGACCAGTCTTGTATTAATTTAAAATCCGTTGTGCCAGGAGTTAATGCATCAGCAAGAACCTGATGTTATTATTATTAGTATTAGTTATTTATTGTCAGGGGTGATGTAACTTTCTCCAGAGGCTAACAGTACAGTAATTCAGCAATTGTGAGTATTTAGTCTCTGCTGTGTACTGTTGAGAAAGTTTATAAATTCTCGTTCTTGAGAATCTTAGCAAGTCAGCGTAAAGTAATCGTTGCTTGATGTAGCAAGACAATCATTGTCTTTGCTCTTCAATATTATTGAATATTATTATCAAATTAAATAATATTTAACCATTTATTTCAAAATTACCGTGATATTTTAAAAACCCCGTGACAATTATCATTATTATCATTAGTATCATTGGTATTATTATTATTATTATTATTATTATTATAGGCCTCTTGTTATCTATTTCCTATGTGCTCCTGTATACTCTCTCTCTCTCTCTCTCTCTCTCTCTCTCTCCTTTTTATTGTTATATTTCTTTACTGTGTTCTTTTGTTCTCCGTAAGCAAGATCGAAGTGAGAAAATGAGAAAGTGAGTGAGTGAGAGTGAGTGAATTAGAGAGTGAGTGAGTAAGAGAGTGAGTGAGTGAGTGAGTAAGAGAGTGAGTGAGTGAGTGAGTAAGAGAGTGAGTGAGTGGGTAAGAGAGTGAGTGAGTGAGTGAGTAAGAGAGTGAGTGAGTGAGTGAGTAAGAGAGTGAGTGAGTGAGTGAGTAAGAGAGTGAGTGATTATGAGAGTGAGTGAGTGAGTGAATATGAGAGTAAGTGAGTGAGTGAGTGCGTGAGTGAGTGAATTAGTGAGTGCGTGAGTGAGTGAATAAGAGAGTGAGTGAGTGCGTGAGTGAGTGAATAAGAGAGTGAGTGAGTGAGTGAGTGAGTAAGAGAGTGAGTGAGTAAGTAAGAGAGTGAGTGAGTGAGTAAGAGAGTGAGTGAGTGAGTGAGTAAGAGAGTGAGTGAGTGAGTGAGTAAGAGAGTGAGTGAGTGAGTGAGTGTGTGAATATGAGAGTGAGTGAGTGAATAAGAGAGTGAGTGAGTGAGTAAGAGAGTGAGTGAGTGAGTAAGAGAGTGAGTGAGTGAGTGAGTGAGTAAGAGAGTGAGTGCGTGAGTGAGTGAGTGAGTGAGTGTATAAGAGAGTGAGTGAGTGAGTGAGTGAATAAGAGAGTGAGTGAGTGAGTGAGTGAATAAGAGAGTGAGTGAGTGAGTGAGTGAGTAAGAGAGTGAGTGAGTGAGTGAGTGAGTAAGAGAGTGAGTGAGTAAGAGAGTGAGTGAGTGAGTAAGAGAGTGAGTGAGTGAGTGAGTAAGAGAGTGAGTGAGTGAGTGAGTGAGTAAGAGAGTGAGTGAGTGAGTAAGAGAGTGAGTGAGTGAGTAAGAGAGTGAGTGAGTGAGTAAGAGAGTGAGTGAGTGAGTGAGTAAGAGAGTGAGTGAGTGAGTGAGTAAGAGAGTGAGTGAGTGAGTAAGAGAGTGAGTGAGTGAGTGAGTGAGTAAGAGAGTGAGTGAGTGAGTAAGAGAGTGAGTGAGTGAGTGAGTGAGTAAGAGAGTGAGTGAGTGAGTGAGTAAGAGAGTGAGTGAGTGAGTGAGTAAGAGAGTGAGTGAGTGAGTAAGAGAGTGAGTGAGTAAGAGAGTGAGTGAGTGAGTGAGTAAGAGAGTGAGTGAGTAAGAGAGTGAGTGAGTGAGTGAGTAAGAGAGTGAGTGAGCGAATATGAGAGTGAGTGAGTGAGTGAGTAAGTGAATAGGAGAGTGAGTGAGTGAGTGAGTAAGAGAGTGAGTGCGTGAGTGAGTAAGAGAGTGAGTGAGTGAATAAGAGAATGAGTGAGTGAGTGAGTGAGTAAGAGAGTGAGTGAGTGAGTGAGTGAGTAAGAGAGTGAGTGAGTGAATATGAGTGAGTGAGTGAATAAGAGTGAGTGAGTGAGTGAGTGAGTAAGAGAGTGAGTGAGTGAGTGAGTGAGTAAGAGAGTGAGTGCGTGAGTGAGTGAATAAGAGAGTGAGTGTATGAGTGAGTGAGTAAGAGAGTGAGTGAGTGAGTGAGTAAGAGAGTGAGTGAGTGAGTGAGTGAATATGAGAGTGAGTGAGTGAGTGAATAAGAGAGTGAGTGAGTGAGTGAGTAAGAGAGTGAGTGAGTGAGTGTGTGAGTGAGTGAGTGAATATGAGAGTGAGTGAGTGAGTGAATAAGAGAGTGAGTGCGTGAGTGAGTGAGTGAGTGAATAAGAGAGTGAGTGCGTGAGTGAGTGAGTGAGTGAATAAAAGAGTGAGTGAGTGAGTGAATAAGAGAGTGAGTGAGTGAGTGAGTGAGTGGGTGAGTAAGTGAGCGAGTATCATCATCATCATCATCATCACCACCACCACCACCACCACCACCACCACCACCACCACTATGCAGCTCCTACACAAGTGTGACTAAGTCAAAGTGTTAGTCATATTCCCACTGGTTGGGGAGACACCCAAGCACCTTTCCTTACCAGTTTATTTCAACATATATCAACGTTCTCCTGTTTATGATCACAAACTGCCACCGTTCACACATCAGTAAGAGAAAGACAAGAGTTGTGTAAGGTCAGCAAAACCCATCACTGGGCCTCAGGTGCTGGACTGCCTCCTGTGCTAAACACCACTGCCCACTACTAACCAAGGCTCTCTCATTTACCTGATCTATTATCCCTTCCCTGCTTTCTTGTCTACAGGAGCATATTGGCGGCAGATCACCATCCTCCTTTCAGGGGATGCTGACCACCAGTCCCCTGAGTTCATATCTAGCTGAGTGAAGCTAAATGCTGAAGGATTTAATCACTCAGTTCAAAATAATGATGCCATCCTTTTTCTGAAGGAATCCCCAAACTGAGGTGAGCCATGCTACTGTACACATGGCTTGTATTCTCATCAATTAAGCAAGCTCCCTAGCCCTTAGCTAGTTATTTTTGGATACAGCGGGGTAATAGGATTTTGTACAATTTTTTAGGAAGAGTGAGGTGATATTTGAATTATTTAAATAGTTCAAGGGGTAATAAGCTTCTGGTAGCGCTCATGACTGGAATGTCACTCAGCCATATTGCACAACTTCTGCCTATCAGAATTCTTTCATTCCCTGAACTGCATCTCTCTGGAACTCGCTTCCCAGAGTTGTTTCCCTCCAAACTTCAACCCACAGCTGTTCAAGTCCAACTGTTACAGATATCTTATGAATGGAGGACACCAGAAATATGGTGGATGGATTATTTTTTTTATTTGTTTTTCCTTCCTCTTATAAAAAATAAAATAAAATAAAATAAATTGCTTGGGAGCTGCCTTAACTGATGAGAATACAGGCCATGATTTTAAAAACTGGCTAAGCACTGAGTCAAGAAAAGAACATAACAGAGGATAACTGAAGAAGGTTGGCAGACAAAAACACAGACTGGCAGAACAAAGCACATAAAGAACATAACAGAAGAAGGAGGCAGACACAAGCATATA
>NW_027643622.1:17500-30000 GCF_032717465.1 Coenobita brevimanus
TGTATCTATTGCTAGACGCCTTAATCCCATAAGGGGAGGCCACAGACAAATCGCCTCCATGTCGCACTGTCCCAAACCATTTCACTGCCCTGCTCCCAGCTCACCCCCCCCCTCCCTCATATACTTCTCCACTCCATCCCTCCATCTCATCCTTGGCCACCCCCTCCCTCTCCCTCCTCCACCTCACTCACATACACTCTCCTCGTCAGTCTCTCACTCTCCGTCCTCTCCACATGGTCAAACCTTCCATGGCCTGAAATCCTATAGCAATGATGTGCTGTGTTGCCACCTACTAAATGAAACCAATCAGTACTATTCTGGCCACTGACAATGTACAGTCACTCATAAAAGAAAAGACCCCCCCTGCGTTAGAGGCAATATAACTCGGGGTATTCAGTGTTGGTAACAGTGTATTTGACGTCAGCCATATGGGGGGATGAGGAGGGGTGTTTGAGAGGAGGGCGGAGTTAATCTGCACGAAACACTGCGTCAATCCACATTTCGAGTCAAACATACATTATATCTGACTTATCAAGGCATATGTGTGTAACCCAACACATTTGAAAAAGTTTATCATTAGCTGAATGAAATCGTCAGCCGGTGGCAGGAATAAGATGCAATTGAAACCCCCGGCCTCAAGGGTTAAATGAATGGGCTCGACACACTTAGAATGAACTTTGAATGAACTTCCCCCAAACGCAGCTTCACACCCCCTCACCTGACGTCATTTACAGTGTTATCAGGACCGATATCATATTGGTTGAAAGGTGTCTTGGCCGGTGGGGTCGTTTCTTTTATGAGTGTCTGTACATGAACAGGTTGATGTGTTACCCTCAGTGCTGACCACAAGTTTGTACAAATGTGCCGCCCTTGTTACTAGAGAAATACCACGTCCTGCTGCCCCTTGCATTACCCATGACATGTCCTGCCCCTTACATTACCCATGACATGTCCTGCCCCTTGCATTACCCATGACATGTCCTGCCCCTTGCATTACCCATGACATGTCCTGCCCCTTGCATTACCCATGACATGTCCTGCCCCTTGCATTACCCATGACATGTCCTGCCCCTTGCATTACCCATGACATTCGGTAAATAACACAAACACGGCATCACACACGCAGTCAATTAACACTAAACAGGCTCAACATGTCATTACAGGAAAGTTACAAGGATTTAAAGAAAAGAGCCAAATCACTTATTAATCAATCTATTAACCAATATTATCACAAAGGACTCAAACTCAAGAGGTAATACTTGTGCCACATGGACAATACTCCAAGACATAATACCCAACAATAACAACTACAACAGCTCCTTTGATGATCCACAAAGTAACGCTGAAGAATTTATTTTTTCGCAAACGAAGGTAAAAGTACTTTTGAAAATATACCCAGGTGTCCTTGCCAGCCAGTACCACCATAAATCTTGCATCTGAAAGACTTGTCATTGGTAATGGCACACTCAGCATGACACAATTCCCACCAGACACTGTTGGTGTTAACACTAATATTAACAATTAAACATTTACAAAATACTACATCTTATGGCTCAAACAACATTTCACTTCGTTTTACTAAGGATTCCCTCTTCATACTCGCATTTTATTTAACCCAGGCAATAGATTCTTCAGTTGTTACGGGTGTATTCCCTAATGCTTGTCGGGAGGCGGTGGCTGAATCGGTAGAGAGGCGGCCTGCAGTCCTAATGGACCCAGGATCGAATCTCGGCTGGGGCAGGGAACAGTTTAAGGATTTGAATTTCCTAAAAGCAGACTTTCCTGATCTACCAGATGACCCGCCGACGTGTCGTAAAAATACCCCCGCTAATACCAGTACACCAGTCCTGTATGAGACAGCCCTAGCATGTATTCAATATGGATGGTGGGTGTTAGCGCCGAAGTGGTGACATGTGGAGGTGTAGGAGGACTACTGGGCCTCGGGATAGGTCACTGCCCCCGAGAAATAGGCCCTGAAGCCTTTGCCCTGAGTCGCACACGTAAAAAAAAAAAAAAAAAAAAAAAAAAGAATGGTACAGTCACGCCTTTATATAAAAATGGGGACACTCAGGTCGTGAGCAATTACCCACCTATTTCACTGCTACCTGTTTTTTTGTAATATTATTGAAAAAATCGTCTCAACTCAACTAATAACAGTTCTCGAGTCAAACAAACTTCTCTCACAAACCCAACATGGCTTCCATGCTAAGCTGTCCACAAATACAGCACTGACAGTTGTCACTGATAATATCCACCATAACATGCATCAATTACAACACTGACAGTTATCACAGATAATATCCACCATAATATGGATAATAAACATATCACTTTTAACTCTCTGTGATCTATCCAAAGCAATCAATAGTGTCAGCCATCCCATTCTTCCCAATAAACTCAATAAAGACAATGTTAATAACTTCTGGTTTGACAGCTTCCTTAACAGAACACAGTCTGTTCACATCCAAAACACCAAATCCTCCAAATCAAATGTCACTTATGGTGTACACCAAGGCTCAGTTCTTGGCCCTATACTATTCAATATATATGTGAACGATCTGTCAACAAATCTTAACGACTGTGTGTTAGTGCAATATGCTGATGACACTCAGTTTCTTCACAGTGGCAAACTAGATTCTCTCCAGGATATATTGCACAAAGCAGAGCAAACACTGAATATGGCCAGGGAATATTTTCTTAAAGACGGTCTTCTTCTAAATACCAGTAACACACAATGTATCTTTTTAGGTGCAGGCCAATGATCTCACTACCTAACACTACTGTTGGATTTGGAGACACAGCAGTTCAACCCAGCACTGATGTACAAAACTTAGGTATATATATGGATTGCTGCATGACCTTTGATGAACGTGTAAATGAACTTAACAAAAAAGTACTGGTCATATTAATATATATTAACAGGATAAAAGATGGCTTTGACAAAGACACTCGACACATCATAGTGCAGGCACTGGCCCTAAGTATGTGGCACTGCAGGCACTGGCACTAAGTTTACTACGGCAGTGTAATATGTGGCATTGCAGGCACTGGCACTAAGTATGTGGCACTGCAGGCACTGGCACTAAGTATACTACGGCAGTGTAATATGTGGCACTGCAGGCACTGGCACTAAGTATACTACGGCAGTGTAATATGTGGCACTGCAGGCACTGGCCCTAAGTATGTGGCACTGCAGGCACTGGCACTAAGTATACTACGGCAGTGTAATATGTGGCACTGCAGGCACTGGCCCTAAGTATGTGGCACTGCAGGCACTGGCACTAAGTATACTACGGCAGTGTAATATGTGGCACTGCAGGCACTGGCCCTAAGTATACTACGGCAGTGTAATATGTGGCACTGCAGGCACTGGCACTAAGTATGTGGCACTGCAGGCACTGGCCCTAAGTATACTACGGCAGTGTAATATGTGGCACTGCAGGCACTGGCCCTAAGTATACTACGGCAGTGTAATATGTGGCACTGCAGGCACTGGCCCTAAGTATCCTAAACTACGGCAGTGTAATATGTGGCACTGCAGGCACTGGCCCTAAGTATCCTAAACTACGGCAGTGTAATATGTGGCACTGCAGGAAATCTCAACTTTCACGTGTACACAAACTACACAATTTTGCTGCTAAAGTTGTCGATGGAAAAGCCAGGAAGTCTGACCATGTACTGTACTGTACCATGTGCTGTACTGTACCATGTGCTGTACTGTACCATGTACTGTACTGTACCATGTACTGTACTGTACCATGTGCTGTACTGTACCATGTACTGTACTGTACCATGTGCTGTACTGTACCATGTGCTGTACTGTACCATGTGCTGTACTGTACCATGTACTGTACTGTACCATGTGCTGTACTGTACCATGTGCTGTACTGTACCATGTGCTGTACTGTACCATGTACTGTACTGTACCATGTGCTGTACTGTACCATGTGCTGTACTGTACCATGTACTGTACTGTACCATGTGCTGTACTGTACCATGTGCTGTACTGTACCATGTACTGTACTGTACCATGTGCTGTACTGTACCATGTACTGTACTGTACCATGTGCTGTACTGTACCATGTACTGTACTGTACCATGTGCTGTACTGTACCATGTACTGTACTGTACCATGTGCTGAACTGTACCATGTGCTGTACTGTACCATGTACTGTACTGTACCATGTGCTGTACTGTACCATGTACTGTACTGTACCATGTGCTGTACTGTACCATGTACTGTACTGTACCATGTGCTGTACTGTACCATGTACTGTACTGTACCATGTGCTGTACTGTACCATGTGCTGTACTGTACCATGTGCTGTACTGTACTATGTACTGTACTGTACCATGTACTGTAATGTACCATGTACTGTACTGTACCATGTACTGTACTGTACCATGTACCGTACTGTACCATGTACTGTACTGTACCATGTACTGTACTGTACCATGTACCGTACTGTACCATGTCACTGCAATGTTAACACAACTGTAATGGCTAAACACACCAAACAATATAAACTTGGACACAGCTGTCACAGTCTTCCAATATCCAGCTAATCTCTACCCTGACTGTCTCCTGTCTTTTCCATCGCTGTCACTGTCTCCTGTCTTTTCCATCGCTGTCACAGTCTTCCAATATCCAGCTAATCTCTACCCTGACTGTCTCCTGTCTTTTCCATCGGTACACAACATGACACAAAGTATTACTAGACACAAAAATAATCTGTTCGTTGCTAAAGTTAATACCGACTCAGGTGCAAGATCCTTAGCAGTAACAGCAACCACCTGCCAGAAAATGTCAAGGAATCACATAGTTTAAACATTTTCAAAAATAGACCTAACAGTCACTTACTAAACACCCTTCAATAATCTTACTGTATAACGCTATACAATAATAAAGTAGTAAAATATGAGGCAAAAATGGGATATCATAATTCACAAACATAACACTTTAAAACTTCAAATGTAATGACATTTGATATATTGAGAATTGTACAGTACAATTACAGGTACTGTATACACTTTTGTATTATACTCCCTAACGTATCTACAGCAGTGCTGGGAACGCTTCTAATGAAAAGTAGCGGTGCTCCCATTCCCGTTACTTGCCGAAAAAGTAGTGGCGTTACTGGTTTCGCTACTTGATACGAAATGTAACGGCGCTCCCGCTCCCGCTACTTTGGATAAGAAAAAGGTACACGAAGGAATAGTTAACAAAAATCTGTGATATAGCAATACACTATATACTGTTTTGATAATATTAGTCAGTCTGAGTGGTTATGTTGTGTACCAGTAATGTCAGTATACACTTATACTGAATAAATAAAATCATACATGTCGGTGTCACTTTAATGAAGCTTAGAGCCGAAGGTACAGGAAAAAAGCTATTTACTGTATAATGTAACAAATGTTCTTTTACACTGTTACCTAGTATACCTACTGAAAGTAACATACGTAAATAAAAGGCAAAAAATTGTGGCCTACCATTGATACATATTATATAGATTTATTATATTTTCAATAATACCTATTTAAGATATGTACGAAAACGAAAGTAAAAATTAACTGGGGCTTTCTTTTAAAGGCTATTTATACAACAGCAATGTTTTTTTTTTTATCATTACTTTAAACTGAAAGTAACATCCTGTTACGAAACAATAACGTAGTGAGTAAGAATTAGTCTGAAAGAGAGAGTGAGGGAGAGAGAGCAGGAGTTTGTGACGGTGATAGAGGCTTGTGTGTGTGTGTGTGTGTGTGTGTGTGTGTGTTAGCATT
This sequence comes from Coenobita brevimanus, assembly GCF_032717465.1. Taxonomy (NCBI): domain Eukaryota; kingdom Metazoa; phylum Arthropoda; class Malacostraca; order Decapoda; family Coenobitidae; genus Coenobita; species Coenobita brevimanus. The sequence continues at coordinate 23,285 of NW_027643622.1, forward strand.
GCCTACATCTAGCTGACATCTTAAATGACAGAATTGACGAAAGTATTATTTTTCGTCATTAATAAATACATCCAAACCGTCGGCATATCTGTATGTACTCACGACTCCGGATTGTATTCGTCGCATGAGTAGCGAGCAGCGCGGTAACGCGTGAGTACAGCCAAAAAGTAGGGGCGCTCTCAGTTCCGCTACTGGCTAAAAAAAGTAATGGCGTTAGCACCATCGCTATTAAAATAGTAGCGGCGCTATTCCCAGCTTTGATCTACAGAGTATAATCTTCACGTCTACACTTTGTACTATTACTGTGTATATAACTCATATTGTTACATGAACAACCTTTGTTTGAGGAAATAAACTATTATTATTATTATTATTATTATTATACTCTCCTCCCTCCCTCTTGCCTCCCTGCCTCCTCCCTGGCCTCACAGCTGCCAGCCAATCAGAGGGCGGCTGGATGCTAAGGGCAGAGGGAGGCGGACGCTGATTGGCTGAGCGAATGTAAACACAGCCGCGGCAGCCATATTGCTCCGCCTACTGCCTCTTTAGTATTATCCCTTATATCACTCTTTATCACCTTTTCTATCTACCCGCTTGTGTTTATTTTTCTATTTGGATCTATTGTGAGTGTCTGTTGGTGAGTTGAGGCTTTTGGGGAAGGGATAGATGGAATAAGGTTTTGAAATATGTGGGGATTTTTGCAGCCCTGCGTATGGCAACACCGTGGTGGAGCCCGCAATGCTGAGAGAGAGAGAGAGAGAGAGAGAGAGAGATTGATTTGACCCCAATGGGGCTAGTTTATTGGACACCCCACACTTCATCCTGTGAAGGGGCAGCGTCAAAAAAATACATAGATACAGCATCATACAAAGAATTTAAAAAGGGTATCCAAAAGGAAGGCAGTATCTCAGCGAGATGCATCCCTATCTGCATTACAAAAGTCTTACAACAGTATATCAACATAAATATAACTCATTTTATAATATCAGTATACATAGGGTGAGAGAGTTGGACGAACTGATCACACATATATGACATAAGTTCTTAAGCTGAAAAATTTTATAACAGTTATACTAGGCTAAGTATATTTGGGGGGCAATTGTTGTGTTACTGAGGAGAAGCAAATAATTTATACTTCCTCAGTATTTTTCTGACAATATCATTTCCTAACATAAATTTTGCCTGACTCTCTATTGTCATAAACTGAGTATTCCTGTATTCACGTATGAGTGGACATTCCAATAGATAATGCTTCAAAGTGTGTTTGTTGGGTTGTTCACATACTTTGCACTTCCTCTTCTCCTCATCAACCTGCCAACCCAGTTCCCAAGAGTAACAGTAGCCAAGCCCTATTCTTGCATGTACAGAGTCAACCCACCTACTTGTCGTATGTCTGCCATATACGTAACTTGTCATCAGTGCAACTGTGTTGTAGTAGTGTATGGAAGTGCTGGTGTTGTGTTCTCTGAGTCTAAGGTCAGTCACCCTTTCTTTTTGTATGGTCATGATCTTTCTTTTAAGTTGTCTAAGTGAAAGTCCCAGGTCATAGTCACAGGTGTCCTTGTTAGCAGCCTCCTTGGCTAAAATGTCAGCTCTTTCATTACCCGGGATTCCAACATGCGAGGGGATCCAAACAAATTTGACCTGAACACCAATCTCCCTAAGCACTGCAACAATCCGCCTGATCCTGTGAACAAGGTCAGGGTATGTGGGGTGAGGGTCAGAGAGAGATCGCAGAGCACACATGCTGTCTGTTAAGATGATGGCATCTTGTTTCCTCAGACAAACTTGTTCCAGCCCATTCACAAGTGCTACAAGTTCACACTGGGTGGATGAAGCCCAGTCATGTAGCCTGCTGAGTGTCTCAGCCCCATGAACAAAGCTACCCCCACTTACAATGGTAACAGCAGCCCCAGCACGTCCAGTCTGTGTGTGAAGAGAACCGTCACAGTACACTTGGTCTTTGTCTTCCCCTGCCAGACTTGATATAAGTGTCATAAAGTCAACTTTGAGTTCATACGGTAGGAGGTCGGCTTTTTTTGTGTCTAATATTGTGAAGGCGATGTCTAGTGGTCTCTCCTCCCAGGGCGGCAGTGGTTCACTCCAGTCCCAGTCTCCTAAATGATGATCAGTCATTTGGTAGTTGACAAGGTTTGCAGCAGTTATATGAGTCCAGTCCCTGCCAGTCAAATCTTCTAGCCTTAATAAATTTATGAGCTCTGATTTAGGTAGTGTGTCTCTCTTGTCTCTCAGTGCTCTGACTCCTATTAGTGTATTTATCTCCTTAATCCGATCTGGGATAGAAGATAACCCTAATTCTAGTCTAAGATTAGATACTTTAACATTCTTTGGGCATGCTAGTATTAGTCTCATTGCTTCATTCTGTATTGTGTCAAGCTTGTTAAGTTTATCAGCAGGCAGACAAGAAAGAACTGGAGCGTGATAATCAATGACTGATCTTATATATGCAATATACATCATTTTAAAAACTGGAATAGAGGCCCCCAGACCCTTCCAAGACATCACTCTAAGAGGCCTAAGCCTTTTCATACATGTTGTCATGACCAAATCAAATTCAGCATTCTTTCCCCTAATATTCCCAACATATACTCCTAAATATTTAACAAAGTCAACTTTTTTCAGTGGACTCCCTTGCAAGTAAAGGGTATTTACATAGTTGGATCCTTTTGTTATGAATTTAGTCTTTTCGGTTGATATAATTAAGCCTAGCTCATCACACATCTCTCCCAATAAATCTAGTGATTTTTGCATATCACGATGATTGTTGGCCTGAATTAAAATATCATCTGCATAACTGATGCAACTCACACCATTTGGAAATTTTAAACTTACTATTTTATTCATCAAAATATTGAATAGTGTAGGACTTAGTACCCCTCCCTGTGGGGTACCAAGTTCATGCTCAAATGTGTTAGATTTCTTTCCTTGAAAAACAACATAAGGAGTTCTGTGGCAAAGATAGTCTTTAATCCAGCCAAGTAGTTTGCCTTTCACACCGAAATTCACCAACTCATTAAGTATTATATCATGATTAGCCACATCAAAGGCACCCTTTAAGTCTAGAAATAGTGAAAATCTACCATTGGAATTTGCAAGATATGATATAATACATGATGTTGTATTTCTGCCTGAAATGTAACCATTAAGATTTGGGCTTAATAAATGCCTAACTTTATACAACAACCTGTTTAGAATTATTCTTTCAAGTGTTTTACAGAAGCAAGACAATAAGGAAATAGGTCTCATGTCTGTCACAGAACTTGTCTTAGGGACAGGAACTATAACAGCTCTTTTCCATTCAGTGGGAATTTTACCAGTTTGGTAGCTAAGATTAAAGATACCAAGCAGTGGGTTGCCCTCTACTTCAGCCATGGCACTAAGAATGGGATAGGTTATGCCATCTTCACCTGGGGCACTAAATTTATTATTTTTCAAGGCTTTTTTGAGTTCAAATGAAGTTATTTCTTTACAAGTGTCATCCTGCAGTGCTATTGCTCGTTCAAGTTGTTGGCGAAAGAAGTGTAGCTTAGGTGTTAGTTTATTTTGTATTCTGAGAGGGAGGTTGGTGAACTTGGAAGCTGAGGCCCATTCATTCATGAGGGTTTGAGCATACTCTTGTGGATTAGGATGAGCTGAGGTTTGGTTTTTAACACCTCTGGCTATGTTAATTTTTTTCCAAATGATAGCTAATGATGTGTCTTTGTCAATATTGTTCAGAAATTCTACCCAGTATTTTTCTCTAACTCTAATTTTCGCCAGTCTTGCTCTTTCAGCACAGGTCTTTAAAATATTTAGATTAATGTCTGACCTATCATCCTTCCAGTACTGTTTTGCTACCTTGAGGAAATTTTCTGTAACTTGAACCTCTTTGTCATCTTTATACCATTTCTTCCAGAAGTTCTTATTACTATTACCAATACTTCTATTTTTAGTTTTGTGTTTAATCTTTGTTGTGGTTCTGTCTTGCTGTAACAGAAGTTGTTCAGTAAGTTTAGTTAGATCATTTAGAAGAGAGTTAATGGTGTAATTTTTTGGGTAAGCTTTAAACCAATTATTCATATTCTCTATAAATTTCCCTTTATCTTTTATAGGTAATTGTAACCTCTTCCTCCTGCCAGTAACTTGTCTTTTCTTAACATCAAGTGTTGTTAACAATGCTGAGTGATCAGAAAAAAGATTGATTTGTTGCACAGAACAAGTTCGATAAGGTTCATTGTACAAGCAAACATAATCTAGTCTACCTCCTAGAATATGTGTTGGTTCAGGCTGACCTATTAATCTTAATTCATTACAAGAATTTACATAGTTATACCATCGACGTCCATTGGTATTAGTGAGATTATGGCTGTTAGGTGAGGACAAGGCCTCATGATTGGCGTTTAAGTCACCCATCATAAGAGTCTTCTCCTCATACATGAAATCAGGAAAGTCATGTGGGTCCAAGCTATTACTTGGAATGTACAAATTTACTATATTAATGATGTAATTGTCTAGATGTATTTTTAGAGAAATATTTTCAGTGCTTAGACCAAAAGAACAATGAAATCTTTCCACAGGAATAGACTTTTTAACATATGTAACTAATCCTCTAGCAGAATTTTCAGTGCAACTGTGAACGTGTGGAATATAATCTCCCAGCCTAGGACAAAAAGATTCATTTACTCTAGTTTCCTGAAGACATATTATATCAACATCATGAGACAATGCAGAATACTGAAGATCTACAAACCACTTATATATTCCATTAATGTTCCAACATAATATCTTAATACCTGTACCCACATCCTGTCTAGACCTAGCCATTGTTCAATGCTGATTTGCCATTAAACTCTTCTACCATTCTTTGTAGATTTTCTGCTTGGGCTCTAGCTTTTACAACTTCAGCTAGGAGACGCTGGGCTAGTTCATCTGAGATAATATCTAGTGTACTGTTAATTAACTTAGCAGTGATGTTCTTTGGCAGTACAGCCTTACTCATTACCACCTTTCTGTCTAGTTTCTTTTCATCTGTTTTACTTTCTTCTCTAGTAGTTATGACATTATCATTACTACACTCATTTTCAGTTTCTATTTCTTTTGGTGTTGTGTTTACATCTGTTTGATTGGTCAGTGCAAATTTATTTGAAACAAATGAAGCCACTTGAGTAACTAGCACACTTATCTGGTCCTGGAGCTCAGTCTGTTTCTTCTGTTGCTCATGCATAACTGACATCAGTTTAGCCATATTTTCTTGCATTATGTTGAACTGTTCTATTGTGGGAACGCAAGGCTGGATGCTGTTGGGTGTAACAAGTGTCTGCTGCTGGTCATCTGCCTGGTGGTTGTTCGTCGTTAGCGGTGGGGTGTTTAACTGTGGAGGGGTGGGGGGAGCAGCAGAAGCAGCAACAGCACCTCCCCAGGCCCACCCTCTCTGTCTCCACTGAGGTACCTGGGTTGCTCCCTGATATTTATTTGTAGTGGCAGCAGCTGAAGAGTTGGTTATTGGTAGTGAGCTGTGATCGTTTGTTGGGCCAGGTTGGGGTCGAAGGGGTCGGGGTGGCAGAGCAACAGTTGACTGACTCCCCCATTCACCCGTTTGCCTGGTCAAGTCAGGAGCAGGGAGGACAGGGCGTGCTGGGCAGGCGGTGGAGTGGGCATTATGGACTCCTTTACAGTTCACACAGCGTGGTGGTACCTCAATGCCAGCATTGATTTTTTGCCTGCAGTTCTGAGATTCATGCCCACCAGAACAAAACCTGCAGCAGACCCTCCGTTTGCAGGTTGGAGCCTTGTGCCCCCAGCGGCTGCACCTCAGGCAAAAGGCAGGTGGTTCCCTGTAGACATATACTGGATGGGGTGAAAGAATAGAAGAGAATCTTACAGTGTCAGGTACTTTCCCTTTCCACAGTGCCACCACTTGTTCCCTTTCTTCACCCCTAACTGTATTCCTCTTTGCCCAGTGTACTTGAGGATGGCTGAGCACAATGTCCAATTTAGCCTGTAGGGGAAATCTCTTGATGATAATTTTTGTCATGATATCGTCAGGATTTGGAGGTATTATCTGACTCCTTTATATCCCTCTTGGGTAAGGAACGTCACATCTTCTTCTCCTTCTGCTCTAATGTATGGCCTGTTTTTGCCCTTTACATAGGTTATCTTGAGGTCTGGGTGTGATTCAGCCAGTGAGAGAGTCCAGCTGAAAAATTCTTGTTCTGATATGGCAGAGTCTCTTGGCAAGTAGAGTGATGTTGGACCTTTCTCTCTTAATGTATTCTCTTGCTGTTGCTGTTCTTGCTTCTCCCTCTTCTTTTCCTTTAGAGAGAGAGAGAGAGAGAGAGAGAGAGAGAATTAAGGGGGTCAGGTATGATAAGGAGAGAGAGAGAGAGAGCGAGAGAGAGAGAGAGAATTAAGGGGGTCAGGTATGATAAGGAGAGAGAGAGAGAGAGAGAGAGAGAGAGAGAGAGAGAGAGAGAGAGAGAGAGAGAGAGAGAGAGATTAAAATGAACGAGATCAAGAAGCAATTGAAAGAGGCGAGGCGGAAACGCGAGAGTGAGGGAATAGAATGAGTGGCGTGAAAGATAGTGAGAAAGTGAGCCAGAATATTAACTCTTTTTATCCTACGACGCCTTCCCCTCTCTCTCCCTCCCTCCCTCCTCCCTCTCTCCCTCTCTCTCTCTCTCTCTCTCTCTCTCTCTCTCTCTCTCTCTCTCTCGTGA
>NW_027643622.1:35000-50000 GCF_032717465.1 Coenobita brevimanus
CTGTCCATAATCCACCTCAATCAGATAAAAACATATTTGAATAGTAACCAAGGAGACTCAGAATGGAACACAATCGGGGAGCCTGGACCCACTAAACCAGCAGTTGTGAAAAAAACTAGTCACGAAGAAGTGCAGGGGGATATCAAGTGAACCATTCTCAGTAGCTGACAGCCTAAACCCACTAAACCACCTACCATAGGTATAAAAATGCTAGTCATGAAGTGCAAGGAGTACAGCAGTCCGCACCCACACCCACTGAGCCTAAACTGACAGCCTAAACCCACTTCCCCCCCCCCTCCGCCCGGGGTTAGGCAAGTTGGTGCTGATATTTAAGATGAGACTGACCAGCCTCACACATAAGAGTGGCATTACGTGAGCAATAAACCCCAACCACCCTTTTAGATATAAACAAAGCCTGAAATGCATTCGGTTAACTGCTACGTGTGTTTTGATTGTAGTTCTCGGGGGTGTCTCTCTCTCTCTCTCTCTCTCTCTCTCTCTCTCTCTCTCTCTCTCTCTCTTTCTTTCTCTGTGCCAATGCTGGAGTTTGAATATAAAGTATTAATGTACTGATGGTTTCCACTGAAGATTTAAGTGTCATGTTGATATTGAAAAAAAAAAAAAAAGCGGGTTGGTAAGCAGATAGGCAGGCTGGCAGGTAGGTAGGTAGGCAGGTAGGCAGGCAGGCAGCTAGGTAGGCTGGCAATAGGGAGGCTGGTAGGTAGACAGGCTGATAGGCAGGCAGGCAAGCAGACTATGCAACAGACAACACGCTAGACAGCAGGCTGGATAGCAGGCTGACATTACCTGTTCTTACTACTGCTGCTACAACTACTGCTGCTACTGCTACATCTACTACTGCTGCTGCTACAACTACTGCTGCTACTGCTACATCTACTACTACTGCTGCTGCCACCACCACCACCACCACCACCACGATGGTCGGGGTTGGGATGCTTGCTAGTAAAAAGGATAAATAAAAATGTATTTCAGGTGAACATCATCAACCCAGACGACTAGATTAGCGTTGGGAGTATGGAGGGTGAGAGACTAACTAGGAGAGTGTATGTGAATGAGGTGGAGGGGGGAGAGGGAGGGGGAGACCGAGGGAGGGATGGAGGGGAGAGGGAAAGCATATATGAGAGAGGGGGGATGTAAATTGGGAGTATGGAGGGTGAGAGACTAACTAGGAGCGTGTATGTGGGTGAGGTGGAGGGGGGAGAGGGAGGGGGAGACCGAGGAAGAGATGGAGGGATGGAGGAGAGAGGTATATGAGAGGGGGGTGTAAGTTGGGGGAGGGTAGCGACATGGCAGGGGACAGGGCAACATGGAGACGATTTGTTTGTGGCCACTCCTTACCCGATGAAGGTGTCCATAGATAGATATATAGAAAGGATTAATATTAAAGATAAATATTAATCAGCATAATAAAACAAGCATTTTATTTCGAACTAGAGTTCAATTTTATTCGCCCCTGTGTGGCGTACAACTCTCATGTGCTGGGAGGCTCCCCACATACAGCTCTACTCAGTAGGGTAGAGTCAAAGGCTTTTCGTCTCATAAACTCTCCTCCTCTTACTGGCTCCCTTCAACCTCTGTCTCTTCGCCGCACTGTTGCATCTTTATCTCTGTTCTATCCCTACTTCAATGGTCACTGCTACTCTGACCTGTCTGCTTGCATCCCTCCACCTCTACGACGGGTGCGTAGCACCCGTCTAGCAACAAACTCTCATTCCTTTTCTGTCCAGCTCTCTAATGCAAGAGTTAACCGTTACTTCCAGCCCTTCATTTATGCAACAGGTCAACTCTGGAACTGTCTCCCTCTGTCTGTATTCCCTACTCCCTATGATCTCCAGTGTTTCAGACGCAGTGTGTCCAGGCATCTCGAAATAAACGGATCGTGAATTTGGCTCTCTTTTGTATTGTTTTTGTTTTTTTCTTGGAAGGAACGGTTTGCGGGCTCCTGGCCTTTGATTCCTTCTTTCTTGCATTAAAAAAAAAAAAAGAAGAAGAAGGAGCTTCGAATCCCGTCAGTCACCCTCTAACCGTGAGAGGGGGAGGACGCTCGAGCTGTGTGTCTATTCTCAGTGTTGATAGTGTTTCAACAGCTTGCCCATCTTGCCGAGATAAACAAAGGTAAGGCAGGATATTGTTCGTCAGTTCTTTGATACTGCCTGTTCTTTCAGTTGAGCCAAATCATCTTTATTAGTGTGAAAAGTGGTGTGGAAATAAGTTATCTGAGAGGAATGTGGAGCTACGTGGAGAGACAGACAGGCTGACAGGGTTGCCGCTCCGTGGAAATCGTCTGCTAATGTGGAAAAACAAATAAGCGACGGACCTGCACGTGGGAAAAATTACACGCTACCCATTTAGAGCCGAGGAGAGGAGGTGGAGGGGTCAGCTGGGGATAATGCCATAGCCCGCACCCTCCAAGATAGTGTTAAGAGGCAGGAAATTACAACATAGCGTAGTTCACTGTATAACCACATTGGGTTCTAAAGCAAATATATAAAAACAAGTAGGAATAGTTATATGTAAACACAGTAAAACAAAGCTGTGCATAACACTTAGCGTACAGAGTTGTGTATTACTGTATCTTTAAGCCATATTGGACACGTTGAGAAACTGGAGAATGAAAGACTAAGACGATGCATGTAAGTGAAATGGAGGGAGGGAGAGGGAGGGGGGAGACCGAGGATGAGATGGAGGGCTGGAGTTGAGAGGTAAATGAAGGAGGGGGGAAGTGAGATGAGGGGAGGGCAGTCAATGGTGGGGGACAGGGCGACATGGAGGCGATTTGTTTGTGGCCACCTCTTGCGGGATTAAGGCGTCTGGCAATAGATAGATAGATAGATAGGGATGTGAAGAACCGCTCACCCTCCATCTTCTTATGTAACAACTTCCTATAGACTAATCAATCCATCAGAAATGCATCTACATAAACAAACACATACTAAATAGTTTTCCTCGCTGTCTTTACATATACTATAATTTCCTTGTATTTATTATCGTTGTTTTATAGAGGGAGGGGAAGGTGGTATATCTCACTAGGATCCTTTGGGCAGTCCTTCATTTATGCAACAGGTCAACTCTGGAACTGTCTCCCTCTGTCTGTATTTCCTACTTCCTATGATCTCCAGTCTTTCAGACGCAGTGTGTCCAGGCATCTCGAAATAAACGGATCTTGAATTTGGCTCTCCTTTGTATTGTTTTTTTTTTTTTTCTTGGAAGGAACGGTTTGCGGGCTCCTGGCCTTTGGTTCCTTCTTCCTTGCATTAAAAAAAAAAAATGAGAGGAGCATGTGGAGTTACATGGAGAGACAGACTGACAAATGAGGAAGTGAAGGAGCGTTGTGGTGTGGATGTGGATGTGATAGGAAGCGTTAGGAGAAACACACTGAGGTGGTTTGGCCATGTGGAGAGGATGGAGAGTGAGAGACTGAAGAGGAGAGTGTATAAGAGTGAGGTGGAGTGGGAGAGAGGGAGGGGGAGGCCAAGGATGAGATGAAAGGATGGAGTGGAGAGGTATATGAGAGAGAGGGGTGTGAGCTGGGAGCAGGACAGTGAAATTACGGAGGACAGGGCGACATGGAGGCGATTTGTTTGTGGCCACTCCTTGCAGGATTGAGGCGTCTGGCAATAGATAGATAGCTAGATAGTTATTCGTTCTATCTATTTATCGCCAGTCGCCATAATACCGTATCTATCCATCTATCTATCGCCAGACGCTATAATACCGTATCTATCTATTTATCTATCTATCCCCAGAAGCCATAATCCCGTATCTGTCCACCTATCTATCTATTGCCAGACACCATAATCCAGTATCTACTGCATTTATCTATCGCCAGACATTATAATCCCGTATCTATCTATCTATCGCCAGACGCCATAATCCCGTATCTATCTATTTATCTATCTATTGCCAGACGCCATTATCCCGTATCTGTCCATCTATCTATCTATCGCCAGACACCATAATCCAGTATCTATCTATCTATCGCCAGACACCATTATCCCGTATCTATCTATCTGTCTATCGCCAGACTCCATAATCCCGTATCTATCCATCTATCTATCTATCTGTCTATCGTCAGAAGCCACAGTCTCATATCAATCTATCTATCCATCCATCTATCCATCTATCTATCTATCCATCTATCGCCAGACGCAATAATCCCGTATCTATCTATCTATCTAACTATCGTCAGACACCATAATCCAGTACCTATCGCCAGGCTTCATAATCCCGTATCTATCTATCTATCTATCGTCAGACGCCATAATCCCGTAAGGGGTGGCCGTTTGTCTTTGAGTTAGTTGTTTTACGGGGAGGGGCACTAACCCTCCGCAAACCCACTTGTTGACACGAAGGGAATACGTATGGGTTGGTTATATGGTTACCACCCAGCGTTGTAAATGGTTTCCTGGCTTACAGGAAACCATTAGGCTTGTCACTCAATGTAAAGCCACCTGAAAAGGAAAGAAGAGTAATAAAAAGTGACAGAAAAGATGGAAGAAATAGGAAGAGAGGAGGACAGACACAAAAAGAGAATGATAAAGGTAAAGGAAGAAGTAGGCAGCACTACATCAAGTGAGTGGATGATGGTGAGAAATAGGAAACGAGGAGGGCAGACATGGGAAAAGAGTGATAAAGGTGAAGGAAGAAGTAGGCAGCGCTACATCAAGTGAGTGGATGGTGGTAAGAAATAGGGAACGAGGAGGGCAGATATGGGAATAGACTGGTAAAGGTGAAGGAAGATGTAGGCAGCACTACATCAAGTGAGTGGATGATGGTCGCCACCTTGAAATCACATCTATTAATCCTTGGAGTAGTCGGCCACCTTCAATTATTTGCTCAGTTGCCGCTGTGTTGGTCTCGTCATTACCGTATGTGTTGTGTCTTTGGCCTTCTCATGTTTACATTGAGTGCGGTAGGTTCCTCGTGCTCCATCACCTGTTTGGCTTTGTTGAGTGACATGTCTTTGTGTTGTAGAGGAGCCAAATAATGCCACTCCTCATGACATCACGAAATAATGCCACTCCTCATGACATCACGAAATAATGCCACTCCTCATGACATCACGAAATAATGCCACTCCTCATGACATCACGAAATAATGCCACTCCTCATGACATCACCAAATAATGCCACTCCTCATGACATCACCAAATAATGCCACTCCTCATGACATCACCAAGTAATGCCACTCCTCATGACATCACGAAATAATGCCACTCCTCATGACATCACCAAATAATGCCACTCCTCATGACATCACCAAGTAATGCCACCCCTCATGACATCACCAAATAATGCCACTCCTCATGACATCACCAAATAATGCCACTCCTCATGACATCACCAAGTAATGCCACCCCTCATGACATCACAAAATAATGCCACTCCTCATGACATCACCAAATAATGCCACTCCTCATGACATCACCAAGTAATGCCACCCCTCATGACATCACCAAATAATGCCACTCCTCATGACATCACAAAATAATGCCACTCCTCATGACAAACCTTGCCCCGGTGTTCTTTTGGCCCCTTGCACTGGTACCCTAAGTGTACCAGTGAAGGGTGTTGCCAGGACTGACGTGTGCACGGGTACTTAGCGTCACCCGCGCTGGATAGCTGCCACAGACACAGCCCCTCACTGACACTATGTTTATTATCATATCCTCTCAGTAGCAACACTTCCAAAATGGCTGGAGTGTCGTAACATGAGCACTGACCCCCTGCTGTGGTGGTAGATGAACCTCTAGGTCACCCCAGTCCTCTGTGTTCAACTCAGTCACCTCCAGCCCCGTGTGTGCATTGCCTTACATGGCCGTGCACAGTAAACACCCTGGAATGTACTGGTATTGTGATGAGGAGGGGTGGACTGAGATGGTTTGGGTATTTGAGGAGGGTGGAGAATGACAGATGGGTGTAGAAAGTGAGAAGTGTGTTGGAATGATCTCCTGACTGAATGGCTACATCAGACTGATAGTGTTTGGTGGGAACAAAATCACTTTTATTGCTGTGTGGCAACTACAGTATAAGTGCCATGTCCAGGCCAGCTGTACGGTGCTATCATAGCTTCGTTTTTCGTCTCGTTTCGTTTATAAAGGCTCCATCCTGCTTGCATGCATTGGCCTTGGTCACATAATGGCGGCTCTCCATGATGCTTGATCTCTGGCAGTCTTTCTATCCAGTCCCTTATCCCTGAGTTCATACTCATTGACCTCGCCCCAGGCTTTCTTCGGTCTGCCTCTCGCAACCCTAACCCTAATGTTCACACCTCTCACTTTCTGCTGCCTTATTACTTGGCAAATTATTAACAAGGCAAATGCTAAACACTTGCGGTCATATTAAAAGTGTTCAGGAACGACAAAAGCAATTATCGTCGTAAATCGTGTGTAGGTGAACAGTAAATGAGTTTGGCATAGTATGATGGCCAGCATCACTTCACGATTAGAAATTATAAACGGATGTAATCAATTCGTGCTTAGCCTCTCACTCTCCATCCCCCCAACTTACACCTCCCTCTCTCATACACCTCTCTACTCCATCCCTCCATCTCATCCTCGATCTCCCCCTCCTCTCCCCTCCTTCACTTCACTCACATACACTCTTTTATTGTGCAGGGATAGACTATCGAATGTATTAGGTACATGGTTAGTCACTTTATTATTTGTCGTGTGTAGATAAACTTATGTCTTTATGTCGCTTAATTAGTTACAGTTTAGCATTTACTGAAGATTTATTTGGGTATTTTAATCATTTAACGTCAATACACTCCAATCAGGATATGTTTTATTTCATGATTCATAGTACACCTGCTATACTCATAATACACGAGTATACCATAACATTTGTTCAACAATTACGTTTTCTTTCATTGTGTATTTTACGGTAACGCTGAGACAAATAAGGAAGTAAAGGAGCGTTGTGGTGTTGATGTGGATGTGGAGTTACGTGAAGAGACAGACAGACAAAGGAGTAGCGTAGAGTTGTTGATGTGGATATTGAGTCAGTGGAGACAGACAGACAAATGAGGAAGTAAAGCAGCGTTGAGTTGTTGATGTGGATGTAGAGTTGCGTGGAGAGACAAACAGACAAATAAGAAAGTGAAAAAGCGTTGTGTTGATGTGGATGTGGAGTTACGTGGAGAGGCAGACAGGCAAATGAAGAAGTAAAGAAGCGTTGTGGTGTTGATGTGGATGGGGAGTTAACAGAGATAGAGAGACAATGAGGAAGTGGAAGGTTGTAGTGGTGTTGATGTGGATTTGGAGCTGCATGGAGGGACAGACAGACAAACGAGGAAGTAAAGGAGAGTTATGGTGTTAATGTGGATGTGGAGTTACGTGGAGAGACAGACGAACATATGAGGAAGTGAGGGAGCGTTGTGGTAGTGATGTGGATGTGATTGAAAGTGTTGGGAGAAGTACCCTGAGATCATTTGGCCATGTGGAGGTAATGGAGATTGAGAGACTGACTAGGAGGGTGTATGTGAGTGAAGTGCAGCGTGAGAAAGGGAGAGGGAGGCCGAGGAAGAGGTGGAGGGATGTGGTGGTGAGAAGAAAGAGGAAAGTGTGAGCAGGAGGGAAGACAGACAGATGCTGAAGGACAAGATGACATGGAAGCTGTTTTTGGCAAAGCACTTCTTCGTGACTAGCATCATATGAGAGTTTATTTCACGTAGCTAAGTGGCAGAATAAGGCAATGCTTCGGCTCCACTTACATAGCACTTCTACGTGACTAGCATCGTATTCCAGCTTTAATCTATTGTTATATCTCAGCAGTGATGATGGAGAATGGGCAATAAATACGATAATCATTTCGTTTCATTTTTTCTTTTAGTTTCGTTTCGTTTATAAAGGCTCCAACATGCGTGCGTCGCCCTTAGTCACCTAATGGCGGTTCTCCATGCTGCTCGATCTCTGGCAGCCTCCCTGTTCAATCCCTTATGATCTCGTCTCAAGTCTTTTTCGGTCTGTCTATCGCAACCCAACCCCCAACATTAACACTTTTCACTTTCTGCACCCAATAGTCATCTCCCATCCTCTCCACATGCCCAAACCATCTCAGTCTACCCCTCCTCATCACAGCACCAATACACTCCAGTCCCATCCCTCCTCCCAAACCATCCCAGTCTACCCCTCCTCATCACAGCACCAATACACTCCAGTCCCATCCTTCCTCCCAAACCACCTCAATCTACCCCTCCTCATCACATCACCAACACACTCCAGTCCCATCCTTCCTCCAAAACCATCTCAATCTACCCCTCCTCATCACAGCATCAATACACTCCAGTCCCATCCTACCTCCCAAACCATCTCAATCTACCCCTCCTCATCACAACACCAGTACATTCCAGTCACATCCTACCTCTCGACTCTTCCATCGTAAACCCAGCCCCCCCTCCCCCCAGGCCTTGCACTCAGGGACGCACTACACATCCACCTAACTATTGTCATTTCTGTACATTTGAGCCTGCGAATATCCTCTTCCTTTACTGCCCAAGTCTCACAACCATACAGCATTACACTCCTAACACATGCTGCATACAAAGACCCCTTAGCACGGAGGGAGAGCCCTCTCAATGTCAGGAAAGGCAACAGCTCCCTGAACTTCTTCCAACCACTCCTCACTCTAGCCACACAGCTTGCTCCATCATCATCATCATCATCATCATCATCATCCGGACCTCCTTTCCCACCCTAGGGAAGAGTGAGGAGTAACAACGTCCAGAAAGCCTAGGTATGCCCAGTTCAATGAGCCACGCTTCCATTCACTCATCATTCAAGCCCCGGAATCCTGACTCCATCAAAAAAAAAAAAAACTTTCACCTCGTTCTGTAGCTTCTCATATACCCATCTGATATAGTAAATCCGGACGCTGTCACGTTAAAAACGGCTGCCAAATCCCTGGTTATGTGCTCCACACAACATTCATCCAGCCAGCTCGATCTCTTGTCCGTCCCTTAGCCTCACCGACTTCTATACATCTCTTTCTCACACACTCATCCACCATATCTCTCCACCTTCTCCTTGGCCTACCTCGCCTCCTCTCTCCTTCAAATTCGCTCAGATATACCTTTTCCACCACTCTATTGTTATCCATTCTCTCCACATGTCCATACCATCTCAGTATACTCTCTTCGATTCTGGAGTCACCAACTTCCTCACTCCACATCTTTCACGAGTCACATTATTTCGTATCCTATCCACCCTCTGTACTCCACATACATTCCTCACCAGTCGCATCTCCACTGCTCTTACTCTCGACTTTTCATTTTCATGCCACGCCATAGTCTCACATCGATATGTTAAAGTTTGCACTAACACTCTTGGCACTAACAGTCCTTCATGTAAGCCTAGTGCAATTGCAACACTCAAGTCTGTTTCTTATCAAGGCCTTCATAGCACCAGCTACTTTCCTTCCTTGTGTTACTCTACCTTCCACTTCTTTTGTACATTTTCCTCTCTTTTCTATCACCGTACCCAGGTATTTGAACTCTCTCACCAGTTCCAGTCTCTCTTCATTCACTGTAACATCACACTGGGAGTCACCTTCTCTCTCATTAACCATCACTTTACTCTTTTCCACATTTATTCTAAAGGCACGACTCTCACAGACATCAGCAAAGCTCTGCACTAGCCTACGAAGTTCTTGTCAGGTACTTGCAAGCAGTACTGCATCATCAACATACAACAAATTGGAGATATTCCATCCATCACCACTCTTTACCAACGCCATCCCTCTTTCCATTACTCGTGTTTTTATTTCTCTCATCACCCCATCCATATATATATATACTGAACAACCACGGGGACATCACACAACCTTGTCGCACGCCCACACCGATCGTGAACCATTCACTCAGATGCCCATTTACCCTTACACATGCTTCACTACCATCATCATCATCATTATCATAATAATAATAATAATAATAATAATAATAATGAAGACGATGATGATGATATTGATGGTGATGATGATGATGATGATGATGATGGTGATGATGATGATGATGATGATGATGATGATGATGATGATGATGATGATGATGATGATGATGATGATGATGATGATGATGATTCTTGTCGACAGATAGACGTAAGGAACTGAAGGAATTCCACAGTAAGCCATGAAGAAAGTCAGGGGAAAGCCAGTCAGCCAGCCAGTCAGTAAGCCAGTCAGTAAGCCAGTCAGCCATCACTTACCTGCGTTAAAAGCTAAGTAATATTTCGTCTGTTAGATTAGATAGATAGATAGATAGATGGATGGATGGATGGATGGATGGATGGATGGATGGATGATAGACTGATAGATAGATGGATAAATAAATAGATGGCTGTAGGGATGGAGGGATGGGTGGATAGATACATGGATATATAGAGAGATCAATAGATAGATAGATAGATAGATGGGTGGATGGATAGATAGATAGATAGGAAACTTCACACTGCCACACTTCACTCTAACACACATTGTACACTTCACACACACACACACACACACACACACACACACACACACACACACACACACACACACACACACACACACACACACACACACACACACACACACACACACACACACACCCTGCCTAGGTAAACTCTTTCACTTTTATCTATCAACTACCTTTCATTCTTGCTTGAAGTTTGCTCTCATTCAGCCAGTCCCAAAGAAGGGTGACCATTCCCAACCCTCTAACTATCGTCCAGTTGCTTTAACATCCTGTGTCTCAAAAGTTTTCGAGTCAATTCTTAACAGAAAATTTTTAAAGCATCTTTCCTATCACAACCTTCTTTCTGATCGTCAGTATGGGTTCCGTCAGGGAAGCTCCACTGGCGATCTTCTCACCTACCTTTCAGATTCCTGGTCATCCTCCTTTCGGGACTTTGGCGAAAGCTTTGCCACTGCACTTGACCTCTCAAAGGCTTTCGATCGAGTCTGGCATAAATCTTTAATTTCCAAACTGCCGTCTTACGGGGTCTATCCTTCTATCTGTGCCTTCATCTATAGCTTCCTTTCTGGTCGTTCTATAGCCGCTGTTGTAGACGGCCATCGTTCTTCTCCTAGATCCATCAACAGTGGTGTTCCTCAGGGCTCTGTCCTATCACCAACTCTCTTCCTTTAATTCATCACTGACCTTCTAAGCTGTACATCTAACCCTATCCACCCGTACTCTGATGATTCCACCCTTCATAGAGAAGCTCAGGCAGTGCAGACACGTGGGAGAGAGAGAGAGAGAGAGAGAGAGAGAGAGGCAGACAGAGACAGGCAGAGAGAGAGAGAGACTAAGAGACAGACAGGCAGACAGACAGAGACAGAGAGACAGACAGACACGGAGACAGAGACAGTGACTGAGGTTAAGACAGAGTCAGACAGAGAAATAGACAGACAGACATAGAGCAAGACAGAACGAGACAGAGAGAGAGACAGAGAGACAGAGACAGACAGAGAGAGAGAGACAGAGACAGAGAGACAGAGACAGAGAAAGACAGAGAGAGAGAGAGAGAGAGAGAGAGAGAGAGGCAGACAGACATAGAGACAGGCAGAGAGAGAGACAGGCAGACAGACAGATAGACAGAAACAGACAGACAGATGGACAGAAAGAGACAGACATACAGACAGACAGACAAACAGAGTGGCTGGGGACGAGAGGCCAGAAGAGACGGGCTGGGGACGCGCCTGACGTATCATATTCTCTCGTCTGGCGCGTCCCCAGCCCGTCTCCTTGACTCTCGTCCCCAGCCACTCCCTCCACCCCCCCCTCCTCTCCCTTAGTCATTTTCTCTTCCTCCTTCCTTCCTGCTTCCTTCCTTCCTTCCTTCCTTTCTTCCTTCCTTCCTTCCTTCCTTCATTCATTCCTTCCTTCGTTCGTTCCTTCCTTCCTTCCTTCCTTCCTTTCTTCCTTCCTTCCTTCCTTCCCTCCTTCCTTCCTTTCTTCCTTCCCTCCTTCCTTTCATCCATCCCGTCTGTCTGTCTGTTGTCTATTAGGTATCTCCATATATACATACTAATGGCCTACCTACCGTCCTACCTACTGTACATATCTACTTACCTACCTACCTTCGTATCTACTTACCTACCAGCCTACCTACCTATTTATCTACTTACCTACCTTCCTACCTACTTACCTACCTACTGACCTATCTACCTACTTTACTCTTGCCTACCTACCGACCTGCCTACCTACCTACCAACCTACTTACCTACCTACCAACCTACTTACCTACCCACCTATTTCTCTGTCTACCTACCTACCAATCTACCTACCTACCTAACTACCAATCTAAATACCTACCTACTTTGCCTACCTCCTTATCTACCTACTTACCTACCTACTTACGTTTATTCTTGCCTACCTACTTGCCCAAGTTCCTCAGTTACCTGTAACTGCCCAGCTTCAATACTGATGCACACACACACACCCACCCACCCACCCACCCACCCACACACACACACACACAGTCAAAGGCCTTCCTCTGTCTGTCTGTCTGTCTGTCTGTCTGTCTGTCTGTCTCTCTCTCTCTCTGTCTCTCTCTCTCTCTCTCTCTCTCTCTCTCTGGATGGATGACAATTCAAAAACGTACACACACAGACACACACACACACACACACACACACACACACACACACACACACACACACACACACAGACACACACACACACACACACACACACACACACACACACACACACACACACAGTAAACGGCCTCTCTCTCTCTCTCTCTCTCTCTCTCTCTCTCTCTCAAGTGCCTAATTGTATGAAAATGTAGAGCTATAAGATAACGTGTATACACCTACATAAGTACATACATACATACACACGCACACACTACATACACACACGCACACACTTCATACACACGCACACACTTCATAAAAACCCACACACTTCATACACATGCACACACTACATACACACACGCAAACACTTCATATATACATGCACACTTGACACACACACACAAACACACACACACACACACACACAAACACACACACACACACACATACACACACACACACACACACATACACACACACACATCTACATACATATATCACAAATGTTCACGCACTACATACATATATACATACATACACGCACACACATCACGAAGCATACACGTACAGTACATACACACGCATAGACACCAACACATATACGTCAAACACACGCACATACACACCTACACATGTACGTCACATACACACACGCACACACGTCATACTGATAAGACTGTTTATACTTACACACCTACACATGTACGTGAAATATACTCATATGACTACACACACGCACACGTCACACTGATAAAATTGCACACACACACACACACACACACACACACACACACACACACACACACACACACACACACACACACACAAGTATTCTAAGGTAGGACTTGATGGAGGGGAAGGGAGTGTGTGTGTGTGTGTGTGTGTGTGTGTGTGTGTGTGTGTGTGTGTGTGTGTGTGTGTGTAACACACTCTAACCTAGCCACACTCTAACCAAGGCAAGACTATGAATATTGTCCACCATACTCTCTAACTTGGCCTAAAACTCCCCTATTTCCGTCCTGAATGCTGAGTTGTAGCAATAGATGAACACTGGAAGATGATGCTGGTCACGAAGATGTGCTGAGGCAAGGTTGTAGAGCCATAGCATTGTACTTTCTGCCACTGAACTACGTGAAATCAGCTGCAAAAGAACGAAAATCTGGGCCAAGTGAAAGTGAAAAGAATATATCTCCCGCAGTTTATATATAATGTTTTTGTACGAACATTTATATCAACAGTTACCTTTTTTTCCTTCATAATATGTAAGAACGACGTCGAACCAAGTTTTTGAAAAGATCCAGGAATGTAAGAGTTCTCTGTGGTAAGAAATTAAGGAGAAAAGTGTTGTGGGTGTTGGCGGAGCATTGCGGTGAGATGTGCAGACACACTCATGACTGTACACACACACACACACACACACACACACACACACACACACACACACACACACACACACACACACACACACACACACACACACACACAATACTCTCTAATGGAACTTGCTGGTGGGAAAATGTGTGTATGTAACTGGTGGTGTGAGAGGTTGCCATGGTAACACACAGGCACCTCCCACTAGTCAACCAAAGACTTCCTTAGCGATATATTTTTGGACAAGGCTGATTAACATCCTTTTGTACGTTTTTTATGCAGATTATGGTAAAGCTTGAAGTATTTATACAGCACAGTAGGAGAGCAAGGTGTAATAAGCAAAATAAATAGCCAAGGGACAGGTGCTAGGGAGTTGTAGAATGAGTTTATAGCTGTAATTTTTACCAGAGCGTTCCATTAAGCTGTATGTATAGCTTATCAGACTTAACATGGCTGAGATCTTATATTTGATGCTTATTTCTCATAGCATAATTACAGGCAGAAGACAACGATAACACGGCTCTACATATCTTCAACAGCACTTTTTCGTGACTAGCATCATATTGTATCGTCAGGCTCTTGTTACAGCTCAGCATTCAAGATGGAGAGATGGCAATTTTAGGCCAAGTTAAAGTGAAGTTCTATATCCATTCCATAACACCTTTTCGTGACTATACCGGTCTTCCTCTAACACGGGCCGGATTCCTTCCTTGTGTAGGTCATTTTACTCATTTCACGTAGCCCAGTGCCAGGAAATGACAATGGTATGGCTCTACATCCTTGACATAGCACTTCTTCGTGACTAGCATCATGTTATAGTGTTCATCTGTTGTTACAACTCAGCATTCAAGATGGAGAGATGGTAATTTTTGGTCCAGTTAGGGAAAAGAGAGTATTGTTCTATGTTCTAGTGTTAATGTATCCTTACAGCTCAGCATTTAAGGTGAGGAGATGGCAATATTAGGCAAAGTGAAAGTGAATAGAGTATGGTAAACATCTAAGAATAATTTCTGGCTTTGTTTGCTACGGTCCCTGATGCTT
>NW_027643622.1:55000-57500 GCF_032717465.1 Coenobita brevimanus
AAGGCAAAAGTGGCAGGAGATAAATTATATAAAATGGTGATCCCTGAACCTCACCTGTATCGAATCGTTCGTGTCGTAACTTTTATAAAGGATCTAACATGCTTGCATGCGTCGTCGGCCTTGGTCACATCATGGCGGCTCTCCACACTGTACAATCTTTTGCAGCCTCCCTATTCACTCCCTTATCCCTGAAGTCACACACTATGACCTCGTCCCAGGCCTTTTCAGGTCTGCCTCTAGCAACCCTATTGTACCTCCGACGTTGACACCTCTCTCTCCTTACCCTATTGTCATCCTCCATCCTCTCCACATGTCCAAACCATCTCAATCAACCCCTCCACATCACTACACCAATACACTCCTGTCCCATCCTTCCTCTTAACTCGTCAATATTAAACCTACCCCCCCCCCCACACACACTCCCAGGCCTTGCATTGAAGGAGACATTTCACATCCATCTAATCATTGTTATTTCTGAACGAAATATGGTGACTACGTGAACCTAGGATAGGTAAAGATTCTTTAATTCCCCTGAACCAGAGTGACGTGATTCTTATTTTATTCTTATTGTTATCAAGCGATTTTATTTAGCTTACGAGCAGCCTCTCGTACTAAAGACTTTATTAGTAGTGCATCTGACTCCTTCAGTTTGAAAAGTGTACCCTAAGCTGAATAAAATCATCAGGTTGCTGCATGAATAAAATGAACGACGTTTCCTGGCTGAATGGGTTAACACTAACATGATCATTTGCCCCGACATTATCCAATTTATTCACCTTCTCGATAACTGACTGAAATTTTGGTAGTCATGGTCGGTGACAGGATGGGGCTTTGACCATAATGGCTTTCAGGTTGGCTCTCATGACTGTACAGTTCACATATTTGCCTAAAGATTGTGATTTACACCCTTCCTTGATCAGGGCATGCGTTCTGACGTCGTGCGTTGTGTGAACTACGGGGGGAGCGGGGTGAAGATTGGCAGTACCCCCTCCACCCCAAGAAATTACTTTAAAGAAATAATGCGTGTACTCCATTGGATGACGTGGATGTGGACGTATTATAACTACATATTTACACGGTACAGCAATTCCACTATGACACGAGCTGTTGACAATGCTGGTGCCCTTGGGTCTAAAGAAGCTATTTTTTCGGTGACAATCCCTACTAAGAAATGGGTTTATTATTCACACACCCGTCCGGCAAGGGAGATACAATAATCCTGGTTAACATCTGTTTATTTCGAAGGTGCCCTGAGGTTTATGAAAAGTCCCAAACACACCTTGCTAATTAAACAGCCGATGGAAAATATGTTAAATACCATTGTTAAATTTGCCAACATTTACAAACAACCACACTGATATATTTCCAGAGGTGGATTTTTGTGTTTTGGCGTCGTAGCAGTGGCTAATTGTACACACCATCTCTAAACTGTCACCTTCTCTATGCCCGCTACTCCAGTCCCCCTTCCCTACCCCCTCACCTCTTCCCTACCCCCTCACCTCTTCCCTACCCCCTCACCTCTTCCCTACCTCCTCACCTCTTAACTACCCCCTCACCTCTTCCCTACGCCCTCACCTCATAACTACCCCCTCACCTCTTCCCTCTACCCCCCTCACCTTTTCCCTCTACCCCCCTCACCTCTTCCCTCTACCCCCCTCACCTTTTCCCTCTACCCCCCTCACCTTTTCCCTCTACCCCCCTCACCTTTTCCCTCTACCCCCCTCACCTCTTCCGTCTACCCCCCTCACCTCTTCCTTCTACCCCCTCCCCTCTTTCCTCTACCCCCTCCCCTCTTCCCTACCCCTTCCCCTCTTCCCTACCCCCTCCCCTCTTCCCTACTCCCTCACCTCTTTCCTCTACCCCTCTCTCCTCTTCCCTACCCCCTCATTTCTTCCCTACCCCCTTACCTCGTCCCTACCCCCTCCCCTCTTCCCTACCTCCTCCCCTCTTCCCTACCCCCTCCCCTCATCCCTACCCCGTCACCTCTTCCCTACTCCTTCACCTCTTCTCTCTACCCCCCTCCCCTGTTTCCCACCCACCCCACCTCTTCCCTACCCCCTCGCCTCTTCCTTCTACCCCCCCCTCCAAACTCCCTGCCACCAGTCAAACCTCCCCTACCCTCACACCTCTGCTCTCCACCTCTCAGGTTGAATTTTTCCATTGACACGAAGAAAGAAGAGGATTTTCGCACGACCAAGCAGGCAGAGGATATTTACACGGCCAGGCAAGCAAAGGATATTTACACCGACACGACAGACGACAGGAGTGGGAAATAATAGCTTTCTCCCCAAGTAAAAGGTATTTGAACCATTTTTAAACTTTTTTGAGATTTGAAATATTTTTTTCTGAGCTTTTCTCACATCGTACACTTAGTCGTGCATTTTGTTTATTGTTAAAAGAGTTGTTTTCAAACACACACACACACACATACACACACACACACACACACACACACACACACACACACACACACACACACACACACATATATATACACACA
>NW_027643622.1:62500-72500 GCF_032717465.1 Coenobita brevimanus
CCTACCAAGACCGACCCATTCCTACCCCACCCTGCCAAGACCGACCCATTCCTACCCCACCCTGCCAAGACCGACCCGTCCCCACCCCACCCTGCCAAGACCGACCCGTCCCTTCCCCACCCTGCCAAGACTGACCCATCCCTACCCCACCCTGCCATAACCGACCCAATCCTACCCCACCCTGCAAAAACCATCCAAGTCCTACCCCACCCTGCCAAAACTATCCCAGTCCTACCTCACCCTGCCAAAACCGACCCAACCCTACCCCACCCTGGCATAACCGACCCAACCCTACCCTGCCCTAACCAAACCAATCTTATCTAACTCATTTTTCACTCTAACACTTTCTTCAGTTTTCTTCATTCTTTCTCCAGACGATTTTCTTCAGCTCTGGAGAGGAAGTTTGAATTTGAGGGGTTAGATACAGCCAGCATCAACCCCTTCTCTGTCAGGGGATCTCCTAAGTTGAATAAAATCGTGCGGTCAGCTAGGACAAAGTAAATCAATCGTTCTTGGTCTGAAGGGTTAAATGATTCTGTCCCGTCATCCTAAGAGGGTTTTCTGAAGCTGTAGGATATCGTCAGAAGCTAACAAAGTGTAAAAGTGACATCCGCAAACCAGGAGCTCAGCGTCCAGCGCTCCGCAGTTCAAGTCCCAGAGGTGGACAGATGTTTTGACGTGTAGACGTTACCAGGGCGTAGTTTGGTGTCCTACCCTTAAATATTCTGGACTAATGGTGGTCAAGCCTCGTGCACCTGCGATCCACCTCATAAAAAAAAAAAAAAAGGAAAGCCAAGGGTCATGAATGAACTAAAGGACTGAACTAAGCGGGGAAGAACAAAAATCGTAGAGAAGATCGCCCCAAATTTGATGAGACAGTGTAGTATAACTGAGTGAAATAGGCGTTGGATATGACGGAACTAAACGGCAGTTATACCCACCTCTCTTCTGTACCGTACACTACCCTGATTCAGCCTACCCTACCCTACCCAGCCCTACCCTACCCAGCCCACCACCACCCAGCCCACCACCACCCAGGCCTATCCTACCCTGCCATAACCTATCCTACCCTCCCAAATGCAACCATAACCTACCCATGCTTACCCTCGCCTGCCGTAATCGACCCACCTCTATTCAACCCTGCCATAACCGACCCATCCCTACCCTACCTCGGCATAATCAGCCCAATCTAACCTCACCCTGCCAAAACCGACCCAGTCCTACCCCACCCTGCCAAAAACCGGCCCAATCCTACGCCGTCCTGCCAAAACTAACCCAACCTTACCCCACCCGGCCATAACCGACCCAACGCTACCCCACCCTGCCACAACCGACCCGTCCCTACCCTACCTTAACCAAACCAGTCTTATCTAACTCATTGTCCACATTAACACTTTTTTCCATTTTCATCTTTCTTCCTCCAGACGATTTTCTTCAACTCTGGAGAGAAATTTCGTACTGGAGGGGTTAGATACGAGGGGATCTCCTAAGCTGAATAAAATCGTCCGGTTACCTAGAACAAAGTAACTAAGTCATTCTCTGTCTGAAGGGGTTATTGTGTCTGTCCCATCATCCCGAGAGGGTTTCTTTAAGCTCCAGGAAATCGTCAAAAGGTAGCAGTGTAAACATGACGTCAGTGCTTGGTCTAGGCGCCACAAATCGAGTCCCGGAGGTGAACAAAGGTTTTTATATCATATAGACGTTTTATATTTTATATTTTGCAACTTTCAGAGGCATTTACTCAGCTTTAGGAGTCTTATGGATAGGCTCAATCAAACGTATCGAACCTCCCATGTTAGAAAAAATAGCTTACAGAAATGCGTCCTCGTACTGAAGGGGCGGAATGGACAGATCGAGTGACTAAGGTATTGAATTATGTATAAGACTGGTTTTGTTGTTATTTCTATTATTATTATTATTATTATTATTTCAGGCAAATGTCCCAGGCTTTTAGACTGGCTGACTAGCGAATATTATTAAGTCTCCCGTGGCTCCGTGCTCCTTCCACTCAAGAGCCTGCACTTCACGCATTCCACGCACAAGATGGCGCCACCGCTGCATTCCTGCGAAGACAAGAGGTCAAGAGGACGACACTTGCTTTTTGTTTGTTTGTTTACTGTAATTGCTTAAAGTTGTGATCCCTCCAACTTGAATGCTCAGTTGTAACTATAGATAACTAGAATTCGTTGCTAGTCACGAAGAAGGGCTATGAAAAGATACAGAGCTCGTAGTATTGGCTGGATGAATCACTCTTGCGTGATAATCAAAGACGGTGAATAAAACCAACACTTGTAGACGAAGAATATAATTACCAAACAGTTTTGGTGGACACTGCCACCATCTTCAGTGGTCAAGATAGTGAGAGGGAGTGACATACTGCCTATACAAGGGTTCCTTTTTATGCGTGTGTGTGTGAAAGGGTGGGGTAGATTGTAAGCGGGGATTAACCCAAGGGGGATTTTGGGGGGGACATTACCGGACAGGTCAGGTGTAATTCCTATCTGACCCTTCCTGCTACGACACAGGTAAAGTCAGATAGGAATTACACCTGACGTGTCCGGAAATGTCCCCCCAAAAATCCTCCTTGGGTTAATCCCCGCTTACAATCTACCCCACCCCACCTCACCGTTACCCCACCCTTCCACACACACACAGGCATAAAAAGGAACCCTTGTATGGTCAATATGTCACTCCCTCTCATTATCTTGACCACTGAAGATGGTGGCAGTGTCCACCGAAACTGTTTGGTAATTATAGTCTTCGTCCACAAGTGTTGGTTTTATTCACCGGCTCGTAGTATTTTTTTCTTTTAACTATGATACATGAAATAAGCTGCAAAAATACGGAAATACGAGCTTACTTAATGTAAATGAATTATAGTACGTTCAGGATGGAGGGAAGGCATTTTGTATTTTGTTTGTGATGTTATAGTGTCTCTCAGGATCCTAGGATCCTCTCTCGGCTGAACCAAATTGTCTGGCGTCAGCTGGAACATGATGCTAGAGTTATGTCGGTCGTGAGGGGGTTAATGGTGACGGTATTGACACTGTCAGGCTCCTATGACTCACTCAGTCGAATAAAATCGTCTGAGTCAGCTGAAATGGGACACTAGAGTTGTCCCAAGCACCAGAGGGTTAAGAATCTTAAGAATCTTAACCCTCTGGTGCTTGGGACAACTCTAGTATTTCATTCCAGCTGACAGACGATTTTGTTCGGCTGAGTGAGTCATAGGAGCCTGACAGTTACTACACTGTCACCATTAACCCCCGCATGACCGGCATAACTCTGGTATATCATGTTCCAGCTGACGCCAGACAATTTGGTTCAGCCGAGTGGGTCTGGGGCCTGGGGGGCACTAAATGAAGATATCCAAAAAATATTAAAGGGGGGGCTATATCAATTTTGCCACAGGAGGTATACCAAAATTGGACTTTTTAATAAAACCCCCTCCTCTCTCACTCCCTGTGTTTTGTATATGTCCCTCTCTGTGTGTGTGGCGTGTCTGCCTGTGGTGTGTCTGTCCCACCCTCTGTGTGTGTGTCTTGATGTGTGTATGTATGTAGTAGTGTGTGTGTGTATGTATGTAGTAGTGTGTGTGTGTATGTATGTAGTAGTGTGTGTGTGTCTACTGTGTGAAGGTGGCTGTGGCTATGTACGTGTCTTGTGTGTGTGTCTTGATGTGTGTATGTATGTAGTAGTGTGTGTAAGTGTCTTGGTGTGTGTCTGAGCTGAAATGTAAGTATGGGGCCTTGTGGTTTTAAGGAAAGCCTGCTACGCAAACTTCCCTCAGCCACATTTTAAAGAAACCTCTATCACACCGGGACTTGAACCCGGGTCTTCCTGATTAGCAAGCCAGCACCATGCTGACCCGGCTACCGCGGCCCCACAGAGATAACGGCTAAAACTTCTACTGTATTTTATTTCTTTACATGTTACAAAAAATGGGAAATTGGACAACATGCATAGACTTAACTAAATTTTCATGTACCTATTAATGTCGCTTTAGGAGGAGATATCTCGAAATTTCCTGAGCTACTTGGAATACCTAAGCCTGCAGTTTAATGCTAATCATGAACAAGTGCAATGGAAAGAATATAGAGCAGTTGCTACTTATATAAAGGGAGAAAGTAAAAACTGCAACTTAGTCTGCTACGAACGGCAGGACTTAAACGATTAACCATATATTACATAAACTTAACACACTGAGTGACACAGAAACTAAACATATGATACAAATTCTTTAATGAAACTTATATGAGAGTACAAATGACAAAATATACACTGCACAGGAAGACAGTACAGTACTCATTGGTCATACCTTCCGTGCGAACTCAGAGAATGAAAGCCTATCTGTTGTACCGAACCATATAGACTACATGTCCACCCTAAACTGACAAAAACCTGGCATCTCTCCACCTTGAATGCTGAGCTGTTTCTAGAGATAAAGACTAGATTATCATGCAAATCACAATGAAGATCTATGGGGAGGATGCAAAACCATAATACTGTCTTATTCTGCCACTTAGATACAGGAACTAAGCAGCAGAAGGACTAAAATTTGTCAAGGTGAGCCAACTACAATGACACAGATGAAGTCTGAGATTATATAATGTGTAATCATGAATTGATTGCATCATTCAGTAAAGATTACAAAAGGAAAAGCTATCAAATCTGAAAGTGGAAGTACTATACAAGATATGATTAACCTTGTACATCCATATTCTGAGATATGCTTCCTATATCATAGCCTACACACAAATTCATCCCCCTCAACAGTAATGGTATATTCCTGCTGTCTCCTGACTTCCAATCAACTTATGAAACCTCTCTCCTAATTCTAGAAGGTATGTTAAGAGAAAATGTGAATATTGATGAGATACGGTTTGGGTTTATGTCAGGCAAAGGGACCACAGATGCCATATTAATTGTTCGACAGTTTCAGGAAAAAATATATAGGAAAGAAAAGGGAATTGTACTTTGTTTTTGTTAATTTGGAGAAGACCTTTGACGGAGTCCCTAGAGAGGTGGTGAAGTGGGCAATGAGAAAGCTTGGGATCAAGGAGTGGCTGGTTAGGGTGGTTATGGCCATTTGTGTGGGTGCTCACACCCAGGTAAGTGTGAATGGAAATTTGAGTGACAAGTTTTCCAAGAATGCTGGTGTGCACCAGGGGTCAATTTTGAGCCCCTTGTTGCTTATCATGGTACTTGAAACCCTCTCATGTGACTTCAGAAATGGACTCCCGTGGGAGATGATGTATGCTAATGATCTGGTGTTGATTACAGAGAATGAAAGGAAGGCGGAGGAAAGATTTGGGAAGTGCAGAGATGGTATGAAACGCAAGGGCTCAAAGTAAATGCAGATATTACTAAAGTGATGGTGTATAGGGCTGGTGGTAGTACTGTCAAAGAAGAGGGAGAGTGGCCATGTGAGATCTGCCACAAGGGCGTGGAAAGTAATTCCATCTTGTGCAGTCTGTGATAAGTGAGTGCATAAGATATGTAGTGGTACTAGAGGTAGACTGCAAGATAATGCTGATTTCATGTGTGCCGTGTGTTGGGGATAGCAGGTGAAGATTGTCAGGCATGGAAGGACTGACCTTGTTGGTGAGTGTCTCGAGTATGTGGAAGAGTTTTGTTCTTTGGAAGACATGTTATGTGCTGGAGGTGGGGCTGAAGCTAGCTCTGTGGCTAGAGTGAGGAGTTGTTGGAAGAAATTCAGTGAGCTGTTGCCTCTCCTGACACTGAGAGAGCTTTCCCTCTGTGCTAAGGACCTCTGTATGTGTCATGTGCCAGGAGTGCAATACTGTATGGTAGTGACACTTGGGCAGCAAAGGAAGAGGATATTTGCAGGCTTAAACATACAGAAATGACAATGAGTGGGTGGATGTGCAGTGCGTCCTTGAACGCGAGGCCTTGGGGGGCTAGGTTTATGACTGAAGAGTTGAGAGCAAGGATGGGACTGGAGTGTGTTGTTGTGATGAGGAGGTGTTGACTGAGATTGTCTGGACATGTGGAAAGGATAGGATCTGACAACTGGGCGCAGAAAGGGATGTGTAAACGTTGGGGGTAGGGTTGCGAGAGGCAGACCAAAGAAGAGCTGGGATGAGGTCATAGAGTGTGACCTCAGGGATAGGGGACTGCATAGGGAAGTTGCCAAAGATCTAGCAGCATGGATATCACTAGCACTCAGAAATTTTATGCTATCCTTAACCATGCTATACCTAGATCTAGGTTTGGCTGCAATTATTTGGAGAGGGAACAAAATGATGAAAATTCCAAACCTGAACACTGACAGAAGAGCCAAACCCTCCTGTTTTGTGCCCATTATGGGCCTGTCTGAACCTGAATCCCTGGGTTACCCACAGCACACCCTACCAACTCAGTTGCCTGGCCAAAGCTACAATTCCCTACATCGTCATCTGGGAAGAAAGCATACAATGAATGGATGAGAAATAGGGGCGTGGAAGAAGTTGAGAGGCGGAAGAGAGAGTTATATGTAGAAAGGAAGAGAGAGGTGAAAAGATTAGTAAGAGAGAGTAAGAAGAGAGTGGATGAGGAATTTGCAAGGAATTTGAGTGTAAAGTGGAGGGACTGTAAGAAAATGTTCTGGAGAGAGGTGAAAAGAGTAAGACAGAGTGGAAGTGAAGTTAGCAGGGGAGTGAAAGATAAAATGGAAGATTACTAGTGGAGAAGGGAGAAAAAGTGAGCAGATGGAGAGAACACTTTGAGGAATTGTTGAACGTAGAGGATGGAAGTAATGCGAGTATAAGTGGCTGGGGAATGGCTGGGAGAAGGAGGGAGGTGAGAAGACAGGAAGAAATCAGTAGGATAGAAGTTGTGGAAGCAATGAAGAAAGTTAAATCGGGGAAAGTCCCAGGAATTGATGGAGTGTGTGGTGAAATGCTGATGCATGGGGGAGAGATAGTAGTAGAATGGATGTGGAAGATGTGCAGATTGGCCTGGGAGGAAGGTAGAGTCCCGGAGGATTGGAAGTCAGGTTTAATTATTCCCTTGTACAAAGGAAAAGGGGAAAAAGAAGTGTGTGGTAATCATAGGGGCATATGTCTTCTTAGTATAATAGGAAAAGTGTATGGTAGGATACTTATTGACAGAGTTTGAGAAAGAACAGAGAAATTAGTTGGAGAAGAACAGGGAGGCTTAAGGAAGGGAAGAGGTTGTGTAGATCAGATATTCATTCTTAGATCTTTAGTGGAAAAGTTTCTAGAGAAGGGAAAGAAGTTGTTTGTGGCTTTCATGGATTTGGAGAAAGCATATGACAGGGTGGATGGACAAGGATTGTGGAAAGTGTTAAGAACATATGGAGCAGATGGGAAGTTGTTGAATGCTGTGAAGAGCATGTACGATGGTGCAAAGGCTGCAGTGCGTGTGGATGGTGAACTAAGTGAATTTCTCTCTTTGAAAGTTGGTTTGAAACAGGGATGTGTCATGTCTCCATGGTTGTTCAATCTGTACATGGATGGGGTAATAAAAGAGGTACAAGGTAGGGTAGTGGATGTTGCAGTGGCCCTGGTGAGAGAGGATAGTGTTTGGAAACTCCCTGTACTGTTGTTTGCAGATGATACTGTGTTGTTGAGTGAACACGAAGGGGAGCTACAAGGCTTGGTGGACGAGTTTGGGAGAGTGTGCAAGAAACGGAATCTAAAGGTGAATGTAGGGAAGAGTAAAGTGATGGTCTTTGAGAGAGGTGAAGTCAGTGAATGTACAGCGAGGTTCGATGGTGAGGAATTGGAAAATGTGAGTACGTTTAAGTACTTGGGTAGTGTGATGAGTAAGGATGGAGGTTTGGAGGGTGAAGTGGTTGAAAGGGTACAGCAGGGAAGAAAGGTTGCTGGTTCTTTGAAAGCAGTGATAAGAAACAGGGAAGTGAGCATGGAGGTGAAAAAGTTACTACATGACAGTATTGTGATACCAACTCTAACGTATGGAAGTGAAGCTTGGACGTTGTTGGAAGGACACAAGTCAAGAGTGAGGGCAGTGGAAATGAGTTATTTAAGAGGAGCCTGTGGAGTCACATGGAGAGACAGGCTGACGAATGAGGATATAAAGGAGCGTTGTGGTGTGGATGTGATAGGAAGCGTTATGAGAACACACTGAGGTGGTTTGGCCATGTGGAGAGGATGGAGGGTGAAAGACTGACGAAGAGAGTGTATGTGAGTGAGGTGGAGGGGGGAAGAGGGATGGGGAGGCCGAGGATGAGATGGAGGGATGGGGTGGAGAGGTATATGAGAGAGGGGGGTGTGAGGTGGGAGTAGGCCAGTGAAATGGCGGGGGACAGGGCGACTTGGAGGCGATTTGTTTGTGGCCACCCCAAACGGGATTAAGGCGTCTGGCAATAGATGGAGATAGATAGAAGATTAAATAACTAAAGCTAACACTGATTTGAACTAATACACATCTGGTTCACAGGTCGTGCTGGAGTCTGCTGCCTTGACGCTGCTTCCTTGCCACACTGGTCATACCCTGCTGAAGTTTGATCTGCCCTGCCGTGAGAAGCCTGACGGTGGTGTGGTGTCTTCCCCTACTCTGAGATGCCTGGTGGTGTGGTGGTGGTGGTGGCGGCGGAGGCGGCAGGGTGTCGTGTCTTCCCCAGCCGTGAGATTACTTGCTGCTGCTGCTGGTGATCTGCCCTGACCTGCCGAAAGAAGCCTGGTGGTGATGGTGTGATCTGCCTTGCAAGTCCAGGATGTTCTGTGGACAAATGCTACTTTTGAATGCATATTTTATATTGCTGTCTCTGTTAATGTATTTTGTACTGAAGTATTAATAATGAAAACTTAAATTTTCTGTCTTGTTTCATTACCCTTTTAACTGTGGCTTTGACTTAATATAGGTGATAAGTATATTGCGCTCTGCAGTCTTGTGTGTTGTGGGGACGGCTTTTGTGATGAGCTAAGACATTCTGATCGCTTCACCAAATTACTGCTCAGCCGTGTGATCAGTGGGCATAAAAGATTATACAATACAATGATATACAGCTAAGCATAAAAAAGGTTATGGGAATTCTCCACCATGCAATCAATGGACCTAAATTAAAGCCTATATTATAAAGCTAAGCCTAAAGAGGGTTGTGGGAAGTAGATAATGATGCAGGGTAGACACTGGTAATGTTCAATGAGCCGTGCCCGCAACACTCAAGAACTGGGTGGCGTAATATACGGACCACCTTATATAATGAGAGGCCATAAGTGTGTGCTGACCCACAAAAATGCCCCGTCATAACTATTACTGTGTCTTGTAGGAAGCACAAAGAAAACAGGCCACAGAATACCTCCTTGTCTCTCGTTCCTCCTACACAAACATACACGCCTTTCACTTTAACTTGACACAGAGTTTCATTTAAAGCATATGAGAATGTCACGCAGATCAGTAGCAGAAACAGCCAATACTACAGCCCAACATCCTTTCCACGGCACTCATTCGTGACTACCATCAAATTCTAGTGATAACTATCGCTACTACTCGGCAAACCGTATGGAAACTATAAGCTATCTGTCTATCCATCTATCTATAGCCAGACGACTTAATCCCGTAAGAGGTGGCCACAAACAAGTCGCCTCTATGCCACCCTGTCCCCCGTCATTATGCGTCGCTCCCCCGGGGGCGGGGGCGGCCGCTCTCATATACATCCCAACTCCATCCTCCACTTATAAGTAATACATTAAAACAACCGTGAATTACTGCCGCACAAGCTGAGCCGTAATCATATCCAACACAAACACGAAGGAGCTTTAAAGAACAGAAAACAATATCTTGATAGCAGAAGACACTAAGACCACGAGTACTGACAGCCTACACCAAGAAACATAACTAATTTCAGTCAGAGACCAAGTGAATATGAGAGGCACACAGTTCATCACTTCAGCTCAAGATCCGTCCCACCTTTGTAACCTTATGTTGCATCATCCTCTCCACAAACAAAATCGAACAACCGCCCAACACTACACAGAGTATCTTTGCAACATATCCCCTCCTCCACCCG
>NW_027643622.1:77500-105000 GCF_032717465.1 Coenobita brevimanus
AATATACTATACCCTTTCTCAGGAAATATGAAGGAGAGAATTTTACAAAGCCTTTGCCAAAATCGGATCACGAGTGACCGTGTGAAGGATTAAGAGGTCCCCTCGAGATACTGGACCTTCCTCCTTCCCTCTTCCATTTTCTTTCCTCTACACACACACACACACACACACACACACACGACGACGCTTAAATAATAAAACAATGTGTAGCCTCTATTTATCTGTCAGTGTCCTGATATCGGTCCATATGAGGAGGGATGGAGGATGGGAGTGGCCCGGGTCGGAATGTGGGGAGGGGTTGGGTAAGGAAGCAATGAAATAGCCATGAAAGATGAAGAAAAATTATTTTATTTTATTTTATTGTTTTATTACTATTCTTTATGAAAAAACATAAACTGATTTACAATAGTATTACTGATCGAAGGATCAACAGTAGCATTTCCTTTATAAATATTCATTATATTCTAAAATTTACATTGAAAATACAATCTCTCTCTCTCTCTCTCTCTCTCTCTCTCTCAGTCACTCGATATTCATGTCTCCCTCATCTAAACCTTCTTCACTGGTGGAATCCCCCTCCCCCCATCCCAGTAATCCGATCCCTCCTCTTCCCTAGGCTACTCGGCTATCACTACGAAAACACACACACACACACACACACACACACACACACACACACACACACACACACACACACACACACACACACACGACGCTTAAGTAATAAAACAATGTGAAGCCTCTATTTATCTATCAGTGCCCAGCAGGGGCGCACCAAGGAATTTTCTAAGGGGGGGGTCCCCATTTGCCAGTTTCCTGAAGTTTACATATAAGTTTTATACTTCTAAGTTGTGTATGTGGACAAAAAGCTAGGTGAAGAGAGGGGATGGGGATGGATAGGAAGGCAGGAAGGATGATGTTTTGAGTTCAGGGGGGGTAGGTCAGCATGCTAGAGAGAGAGAGAGGTGAGGAGTGACCACTTGTCCCCTGGGAATGACCAGGCCCCGCCCCTCTCTCTCTCTCTCTCTCTCTCTCTCAAGGTTCTGTAGTAGTGAATAATAATGTCAATGCAAAGTATAACTTAACTGTGATATAAGTATTATAAAATAAATAAAACATTGGAATATATTTATTGAGAACAACTACAAGAAGTCCCCTCGAGACGTCAGCATATGGAACTGTCATTAATTCCCTGCGGGCCAATTAACGTCCACCTTCATACATGTCTACACCCTTCTGCCACAATATTCGCCATAGATTCCACAATATTTCTCCTCATCTTTACTTTCCAATACAAAGCATACCATTAGTCATGATAATGATTGCACACACACACACACACACACACACACACACACGAGAGAGAGAGAGAGAGAGAGAGAGAGAGAGAGAGAGAGAGAGAGAGAGAGAGAGAGAGAGAGAGGGTAGATGGGGGAGGGAGGAGGGAGACAAGAAAGGACGGAAGCAGAGGTTTAGAGAGAGAGTCAGTCAGGAGGTGCTGTGACCTGAGATGCCTTCTTACAAATTCTTGATGACTGGCGAATCAAGCTCAAAAAAAATAATAATAATAAAATAAAAGGAATAATATGCTATTAAATCTGAATATACAACGAATAACTGGTCCAATATTTTTCGTTTATTTTTAGCGTTTTGTAACTCAAAAAAAAAAAAAAAGTTGCATCCAAAAACAGGAACCACAGTTCATATTGACCTGTGAGCATAGCGGGTCACTTATACCCATTCATTCATTGTGTGTGTGTGTGTGTGTGTGTGTGTGTGTGTGTGTGTGTGTGTGCCTCATGCCCTCAAGCCTTGTCCCTGGCCAGCCTGTATTCCCACAGGTCGTTAATTCAGATGCCTTCGGCCTTTGACAGTGACTGGAGTAAAATAGACGATATTCTACATTCGTTTTTCCTGAGACAGACTATATATGACATGGTATAATAGGTTGGCAGAGAAATGCGCCAAGACTGCGTTGTCTAGAAAACTATTAAAGCCACAACAGATCTATGGACATCATTAGAAACCTAGTAAAAAAATAACAGGAGTTACTTGAGGGACTTTTCTCAAAATTTGCCGCGCCAGTTCTGATCAAAGGAAAATAAAAGTAACAAACTGAGCACCAGAACCGAATTATTTTAGAAGTTTTTAAAGCTACTGCAGATCCGTTCAGACAGCTGGAAAGCTTATGAAGAAGCAATTGGTACCACTTAAGTTAAATAGACTTAGCTTTTAACATCAAGCGAGATGGATGGATGGATGGATGGACGGATGGATGGATGGACGGATGGGTGGATGTGGAATCGTGGATGCTTGAACCGATGGTAGAGTTCCTGCTGTTTCGTCCTTCCACCTGCCGACAAAAATCATCATCAATATCATCATCAATATCATCATCATCATAATCATCATCATCGTAGTTGTCGTCCTCATTACCACCACCACCATCATCATCATCATCATTATTTACACCGTCATTCTCATTATCATTACCATTCTTCTCCTCCTCCTCCTCCTGCTCATCATCATCATCATCATCATATTATCATCATCACCTACCTTTCTATCTATATCTGTTTATCTATAGCCAGATGCCTTAATCCCGTAAGGGGTGACCACAAGCAAATCGCCTTCATGATGTACTGTCCTCTACCATTTAGCTCAAGTATCCCAGTCATATGTTTCTACTCTTTCCCTCCATCTCATCGTCGGTCTCCCCCTCCCCCTCTACCCTTCCAACTCTACCCTTCCAAGTGCACTCTTCTGGTCATTTTCTTATTCGCCATCCTCTCCACATGGCCAAACCATCTCGAAGTGTTTCTCTTAACGCTTTCAGTCTCATCCACATCAGCATCACAACGCTCCTTCATCTGCCCATTTATCTCTCTGTCTCTATGAAACTCCACATGCTCCTCTCAAGTAGCTCATTTCCACCGCTCTCACTCTTGACTGGCGTCCTTTCAATATGATCCAAGCTTCACTTCCATACTTTAAAGTGGGAATCACAGCATGCAGTGCCCTTTTTTTTTTAACACTTTCATCCTCAGTTCCCTCTTCCTAATCACTACTTTTTAGAGAACAAGCAACCCTCCTTCCCTGATGTATCATTTCAGTCACTTCATCCTCTAATCATCCATCCATATTCATCATATTACATAAATACTTAAATGCACTCATATTCTTCCATTTCCTGGCTATGCAGCCTCACTGTGCATTCTGTAACCTCATACGTTGAGATGTTAAAGCATCACCACCATCAGCATCTACATCATTATCACCATCAATATCATCACCATCAGCCTGTGACACACCACTGCATGATAAGGACCCTCTCACCTTTCTCCACTCTGATCCATTGATTGTTCCGTCCTTGCTCGGTAGATCTGCATCATATCATCTCTCTATCTTGTTCTCTGTGCACCTCTTCTTCTCACTCCATCTCTGGCTTGCCATTCAGTTACGCTCGCTCTCCTTCTGTTATCTCTTCTGTGAAAGACGTGACCTGAGGTGTGTGTGTGGAGTTACCTGGAAACAAGCTCAGAATTACTAGATGCGGGAGCTTCAAGGTTAATCCCCATGGTGTGGTGTGGTGTGGAAGGGTGGTTGGTGTGCTAAAGTTTGGGGTGGTGTGGTGTGGTGTGGTGTGGGGTGGGGTGGGGTGATGTGGTGTTGTGTGGTGTGGTTTGGGGTTGTGTGGTGTGGGGTTTTGTGGTATGGTATGGTATGGCGTGTTGTGGTGCTGTGCGGCTTCACTGTCCCTAAAATCTAGAGGAATGTAGAACCTCGTTCGAAAATCATTAGTGAGAAGCAGATGGACATGGCCGCTCTTTGATGTGCCCTGATAAATCGTAAACAAAACGTGTGTTGCATCCTCACAACTAAACCAATATAAATAAGGATAATTATTCCATTTAAATCATTCACGGTCCACAGAAAGACCAAAACTGAGCTACTATTTCGGACACACATCCATCCCTTTCCTTGCGATAAATAAAGAGACAGTGAACAATGATTTCTGAAACCCATTGAGTGACCTTAGGAATCCAGTATATTTTTTCAGAATATAGTGTAAATGTTTAGTATTTGTATGGCCAAGAAGAGCAATATCCCTGACCTCATTTGCACTCTTATGATATAAATAGTTCGAGTGTGAGGGAAATGCTGTACACACGCACGCACGCACGCAAATACACACAAGCATGCGCGGACACACACACACACACACACACACACACACACACACACACACACACACACACACACACACACACACACACATTCTCTCTCTCTCTCTCTCTCTCTCTCTCTCTCTCTCCTACACACAGTCACCAACTACATTTGAAGAGAAACGAAAAACAAGAGGTGACTCAGCCATAGACATGAAGATCGTCGCCGTCACTATCATCATCGTCATCACCATCATCATCGTTGTCGTAGTCGTCGTCATCATCATCATCATCATCGTCATCATCATCATCGCCAGGAGCAACAGCGTCAAGCACAGCAATCATCACAACCCTGTTAAAGAGTTACTACATAAGTTCCATCACCGTCATCATCATCATCATTATTATCCCAACTGCTTCATCATCATTACAATCACCATAATCTCGGTCCAGTTAGTTGGTTCAGGAGTTTCAACATCACTATCATCAGCAGCATCGCTATCATCATTATCAATATCATCTCCGACAACCCTATTATCATCATCATCAGCCTGTGACACACCGCTGCAGGATAAGGACCCCTGTTCAATCTAACTTGGCGTAAAATTGCAATCTCTTTCTTAAATTTTGTGTTGTGACAAGGGGTTAACACTAGATTGATGTTAGTCACGAAGAAGGGACGTGGAAATGATGCAGAGCTGTATATTTGTCCAAATTTACCACTGCACTACGGGAAATCAGCTGCAAAAAAACGACGATCTCGGCCTAGTCAAATGAAGGAACAACACCATAATATACTTTGTGTGTGTGTGTGTGTGTGTGTGTGTGTGTGTGTGTGTGTGTGTGTGTGTGTGTGTGTGTGTGTGTGTGTGTGTGCGTGCGTGAGTTCGTGCATGCGTGCGTGTGCGCGCGCGTGTGCGAGTGTGCATTTGTGTGTGTGTGTGTGTGTGTGTGTGTGTGTGTGTGTGTGTGCATTTGTGTGTGTGTGTGTGTGTGTGTGCATTTGTGTGTGTGTGTGTGTGTGTGCATTTGTGTGTGTGTGTGTGTGTGTGCATTTGTGTGTGTGTGTGTGTGTGTGTGTGCATTTGTGTGTGTGTGTGTGTGTGCATTTGTGTGTGTGTGTGTGTGTGCATTTGTGTGTGTGTGTGTGTGTGTGTGTGTGTGTGTGTGTGTGTGTGTGTGTGTGTGTGTGTGTGTGTGTGTGTGTGTGTGTGTGTGTGTGTGTGTGCATGCGCTTCAGGACAAAATAATTTACATACAATAATTTTTTCCATCACATTGTCCCTCTCATATCTGAATCGCACTTATCAGTATACATTCAGGTCCCAAACTGTACTGTTGGGTGGACATGGACAAGGAGGCAGGCAAGCCTAGTCCACCAGTCTGATCGGAACGAGAATCTACAGGATGACACTCACACTGCTATTTCACTGGTCTGAGACACCAAGATTGAGGCGGTACAAGGCCTCCTCATCTCCCTCACACCAACAGCCCCCTTGTCTCATCAGAATTACGTCTAGTAGCCTCATAGGTAATATTTCTTTGGGCCATGATACTTCCTGGCTGTCAGTGCGATATCCTTGTGTCCTAATGTAGTCACCTTAATGGCTAAAAACAGCAAATATCCAACACTTACCTCAGAGGAATGATGCAACAGCAACACACACACACACCCTCGTCCTTCCACTGTCATACGGCCACAATAGCAAAAGTAGCCAAGTAGCGACGCCTACCAAGACGAAAAACTTGTTCAGCTACTTTCACAACCACTAGATGGTATCCGGGCCCTCTCATAGTAGGGGCAACTCTAGTATTTTATTCCAGGTACTGCTTGGCGATAGCATTCAGATGAGAGTGCGTCATATTACAAGGAGAGTGTTAATGCTGTCTCTATTAACTCTCATGATCATACAGCTCTCTTTACCAGCCCTACCCAAAAATAAATTGTGTGTGTGTGTGTGTGTGTGTGTGTGTGCGGGGCCAGTGTGTTACCATGGCAACCTCCCCACACCACCACAGTTACATACACAAATTTCCCCACCACCAACTACTGTTAGAGAGTATTGTGTGTGTGTGTGTGTGTGTGTGTGTGTGTGTGTGTGTGTGTGTGTGTGTGTGTGTGTGTGTGTGTGTGTGTGTGTGTGTGTGTGTGTGTGTGTGTGTGTGTGTGCACTACTTGTCAACGAACCTTGGTTATACATAAACATGCTACTAAAGTTAGGGCACAAATATAATGTAGTATGCTATGAAGTCAACTACACTCATAATAACGTCAGGATTCTTCTCCCCTATCGTGTCTCCGTTCTCTGCATCTGTCTGTCCTCTATCTGTCTGTCTGTCTGCCTGTCCCTTTATTGCAATTCACAAACAACTCTCAACTGTCCACAACTTCCTAGAATATCATAGTATCCTGCATTATACTACTTTTTTTCAGGGTAACTTGACTCAGATTTTCGTCCTTTTGCCCCTTATTTCACATGGGTCATTGGCAGAAAAGTGCAGCGCTACGGCTCCTCTTCAATGGCACTTTTTTGTGACTTACATGTTCTAGTATTAATCCATTGCTACAACTCAGTATTCAAGATGGATAGATGGAAATTGTAGGCCAAGTCAGAGTACAGAATGAAGTCAAACAGCATACCTTTGGTGGGTGCAGTGGGAACAAGGCGACAGATCACAGACAGGAGGACAATGGCGGGAAAATCCAGCAAAATCTAACCACCAGCTTATGAAGTGACGTCAACAAAACTCGTGCCTTCCATACTGAATACATGCTAAGGCTGTCTCATACAGGACTGGTTTATTGGTATTAGCGGGGATATTTTTACGACATGTCGGCGGGTCTTCTGGTAGAACAGTAAAGTCTGATTTTATGAAATTCAAATCCTTAAACTGTGGTGGGATGCTGGTGGTGGGATGCTGGTGGTGGGATGCTGGAGGGTTTGATAATGTTTGTGTGGTGACTGCTTTATGTGCCTATAGTTACGTCAGCCAGTGAAGTTGAAGGAGGTTATGTATTCACCCTTGTCTGTGTCTATCAATCTATCTCTCAATCTGTCTGTCTTTCTATCTGTCTATCTATATGTCTGTCTGTCTGTCTTTCTATCTGTCTGTCTGTCTGTCTTTCTATCTGTCTGTCTATGGCCAAGATATATCAAAAACTTGCAATCGGCTTTCAATGGAATCTTGTAGGTAGGTGGGCACTGGGTCAAGAGAGAGACTATTCGATTTTTCATTAGATTTTTTCACTATTACGCTTTTGGCTCAATAAAAAGGAAAGTGGAAATCTAAGAATATACTGCACCTTAATGTGAAAATCTGGACAAATTTCTCCATAACAAAATATAAATAAAATTAATCTTTTTCTTAACTTGAAAATATGAGTTAACTTCGCTTGTTTTTTTTTTTTTTTGCATCCAGGATCATACTGTTAACTGCTTTGGAAATTCTTTACATCTCTTCCTTAGCGATTTAATCAGCACATTACACCACAACACCCTCTTTTATGAGAGAGATGTAAACTCTGCCGATATGAAGCCGATTTTAATAGCTTACAAGAAAATGTTAAGACGTGCTATGCAAAAATAAATAGCTAAGGAAGGGGCACTGAGAAGACTCCCGTGCTTCCTAAAATACTGCCCTGTTTCCAAAAGGCGTATGACACAGAAATTTGACTTAGCTTTTAACATCAGGGGGAGCTGGATGGATGGATGGATGGATGGATGGGTGGATGGATGGATGGGGAATCGTGGATCTTTGACTGCTGACCAAGTTCTTGCAGTTCCGTCCGTCCGTCCACCTACCGACAAAAATTATCATCAATATCTTCATTATCATTATTATAATTGTCATTATTATTATTATTACTACCATTATTATCATTATCATAACTACAGTCATCATCATCATCATCATCTTCGTTAAAATTGTTATCATACTGTAATCATCATCATCATCATCATCACCACCGTTATCCCAATTCTGTTACCTCGTACTGAAGTTAAATCATCATTATCATCAGCATTAACATAATTATCATCATCATCAGCAGCATCTTTATCATCATTAATATCATCATCATCATCATCATCAGGCCCTGACATTACCACTGGAGGATTAGGACCCCTCTCATCTTTCTCCACTCTGATACATTAATGGGTTGTTAGCCTGTTGCTTCCCATATCGGTGGATCTGTGAGTTTCATCTATCTTGTTCCCTGTGTACCTCTTCCTCTCACTCCATCTCTGGCCTGCCATTCAGTTACGCTGCCTGTCCATCTGTTGCCTGCTCTGTGGAAGATGTGACCAGAGGAGTGTGTGTGAAGGTACCTGGAAACAAGCTCAGAATTACGAGATGCGGGAGCTTCAAGCCCCTTTGTTTAATCCCCTTGGTGTGGTGTGGTGTGGTGTGGTGTGGTGTGGTGGGAGGGTGTTGTGGTGTAATGTGG
Source organism: Coenobita brevimanus (assembly GCF_032717465.1). NCBI lineage: Eukaryota > Metazoa > Arthropoda > Malacostraca > Decapoda > Coenobitidae > Coenobita > Coenobita brevimanus. The sequence continues at coordinate 86,114 of NW_027643622.1, forward strand.
TATAGGGGGAGGTTGTGTGGTGTAGTGTACTGTGGAGGGGTTTCTGTGGTGTGGTGTGTGGAGGGTTGTGTGGTGTGGTGTGTGGAGGGTTGTGTGGTGTGCTGTGTGGAGGATTGTGTGATGTGGGGAGGGTTGTGTGGTGCGGTGTAGTGTGGTGTGGGAGGGTGGTTTTAAGTTTTGTGGTGTGGTGTGGTGTGGGAGGGTGGTTTTATGTGGTGTAGTGGGGTGTTGGAGGATGATTTTTTATGGTGTGGTGTGATGTGGGAGGGTGTTTATGTGTGGTGTGGTGTGGTGTGGGTGGAGGATTATTTTGTGGTGTGGTGTGGTGTAGGAAGAGGAGTTTTTGTGGTGTGGTGTGTGAGGGTGGTTATGTGTGGTGTGGTATGGTGTGGGAGGATGATTTTTCGTTGTGTGGTGTGGTGTGGGAGGGTGGTTCTGTGTTGTGTGGGAGTGTGATTTCGTGTCATGTAATGTGAGAGACTGGTATGGTGTGGTGTGATATGGTGCTGGGGAGGTAGTATGGTGTGGTGTGGTGTGGGTGAGTGATTCAATGTGATTTAGTGAGTGGGACTGGTAGAACGTGACTTGGCTTCACTATAATCTCTAAAGCCTATATGAGTACAACACCTCTCATCCGAAAATGGTTAGTGAGAAGCAGAAGGTCAGGGCCGGTCCTAGAGCTACTGTGATAAAATGTAGATAATCATGTGTTGTATCCTTAAAATAAAAAAGGGATATGTGCGCTTAAGTATTCCATTTAAATAAAGACCAAAATATATGTATTACTTCACTCATATTCATCCACTTTCTAACGATACATAAAGAGACGGTGATCAGTGACTTATGAAACCCTGTTATGTGGTCTATGGGATGTAATAGGCTTTTCAGAATATTGCGTAAGTGTCTCGTAATTGTATAGGTAAAAGGTCCTATATTCTTGGCCTAATATTTACCCATGAAATAAAACTGTGAATGTGTGGAAATAATTCTGCCATTTGAATAACTCTGGTATCATCAACCAAGATATACATACACGAACACAAGCAAGCACGCAAAGCGCGCGCGCGCGCGCGCGCGCACACACACACACACACACACACACACACACACACACACACACACACACACACACACACACACACACACACACACACACACACACACACACACATGCCCAGTCACCAAAACATTTGAAATTAAACGAAAAGGAAAGGATGATGTGACTCAGCCAGTGACTTGAAGATCATCGTCGTCGTCGTCATCATCGTCGTTGTCGTCTTCATCTTCGTTGTCGTGATCATCGTCGTCGTCGTCATCATCGTCGTTGTCGTCTTCATCTTCGTTGTCGTAATCATCATCATCATCTTCCTCGTCGTCCTAATCATCATCATCACCGTCAGCAGCATGTTACTGTCATCCCAACACTGCAAAAAATGTAGAACATATGTTATATCAGAGTCATCACCTTTATCATCATATTTATCACTGCCTTCTAATCAAATTGTAGAATTTGCACGGGAGTCACATCATCGTCATCATCATCATCATCATCATCAATGACATCATCATCATCATAACTGTCATCATCCCACCTGTTTCATAGAGTATATAGTTTCATCATAATCATCATCAACACAATAATACAAGCTTAGTTAATTGGTAATGGAGTTTCAACATCATCATCATCATCAGTATCATCATCATCATCATCATATTCATCCCATTTCTGTTAGTTCGTACAGAGGTTAGATCCTCACCACTATCGCCAGTAGTAGCTGTATTATAATCATCAGCATCATTATCATCACCATTATCATCATCAGCCTGTGACACACCACTGCAGGATAAGGACCCCTCTCACCTGTCTCCACTAAGATGCTTTCGTTGGTAGCTTGTTCTGTTCCAGCTCGATGGATCTGCGAGTATCATCTCTATCTTGTTCCCTGTGTGCCTCATCCTCTCACTCCATCTCTGGTCTGCCATTTAGTCACGCTGGCTGTCCATGTGTTACCTGTTCTGTGGAAGACGTGACCTAAGGACTGTGTGTGGACTGACCTGTAAACAAGAGGACAAATATACGTGTGTTGCAGCATCACTACTATTCCCTGTTCACTCTAACTTGGCGTAAAATTGCAATCTCTTTCTTAAATTTTGCGTTGTGACAAGGGGTTAACACTAGAATGGTGCTAGTCACGAAGAAGTGGTATGGAAATGATGTAGAGCTGTAAGTCTGTCTATTTCTATCACTGAACTACCGGAAATAAGCTGCAAAAAACGACTATCTCGGCCTTGGTAATATGAAGGAACACTACCACAATATACGCGTACGTGTATGTGTGTGTGTGTGTGTGTGTGTGTGTGTGTGTGTGTGTGTGTGTGTGTGTGTGGTGCTAGGTGCCTGTGTGTTACCATGGCAACCTCCCGACACCATCACAGTTACATACACACATTTCCCCACCAGCAAGTTCCATTAGAGAGTACTGTGTGTGTGTGTGTGTGTGTGTGTGTGTGTGTGTGTGTGTGTGTGTGTGTGTGTGTGTGTGTGTGTGTGTGTGTGTGTGCCGGAGCTTCAAACCCCTTTGTTTAATCCCCTTGGTTTGGTGTGGTGTGGTGTGGTATGGTGTGGTGAGAGGGTTTTGTGGTGTAGTGTGGTATAGAGGGAGGTTGTGTGGTGTAGTGTGGTATGGAGGGGATTGTGTCGTGTGGTTTGTGTAGGGTTGTGTGGTGTGGTGTGTGGAGGGTTGTGTGGTGTGGCGTGTGGAGGGTTCTGTGATGTGGGGAGGTTTGTGTGGTGAGGTGTAGTGTGGTGTGGTAGGGTGGTTTTATGTGGTGTGGTGTGGTGTGGTGTGGGAGGATGATTTTTTGTGGTATGGTGTGGTGTGGGAGAGTGGTTATGTGTGGTGTGGTATGGTGTGGGAGGATGATTTTTCGTTGTGTGGTGTGGTGTGGGAGGGTGGGTTCTGTGTTGTGTGGGAGTGTGATTTCGTGTCATGTAGTGTGAGAGACTGGTATGGTGTGGTGTGATATGGTGTGGGGGGGTAGTATGGTGTGGTGTGGTGTGGGTGAGTGATTCAATGTGATTTAGTGTGTGGGGCAGGTAGAACGTGACTTGGCTTCACTATAATCTCCAAAGCCTATATGAGTACACCTCTCATCCGAAAATTGTTAGTGAGAATCAGACGGGCAGGGCCGGTCCTAGAGCTACTGTGATAAAATGTAGAAAATCATGTGTTGTATCCCTAAAATTAAAAGTGCATAATTCTGTGACGTTAATTTTTCCATCTAAATAAAGGCCAAAGTATACGTATTATTTCAGACACTCATATTCATCCACTTCCTAAAGATACATAAAGCGACGATGATCAGTGACTTATGAAATCCTGTTATGTGATCTATGAGATGTAATAAGCCTTTCAGAATATTGCGTAAGTGTCTCGTAACTCTATGGGTAAAAGGTCCTAAATTCTTACCCTAATATTTATCCTTGAAATAAAACTATGAATGTGTGGAAATAATTCTGCCATTTGAATAACTATTGTATCATCAACAAAGATATACATACACGAACATAAGCAAACACACACACACACACACACACACACACACACACACACACAATGCCCAGTCACCAAAACACGTAGTTAAACAGAAAGGAACGCGAGAGGTGACTCAGCCAATGACTTGAAAATCGTCGTCGTTGTCATCATCGTCGTCGTCTTCGTTGTACTATTCATCATCATCATCTTCCTCGTCATCATCATCATCATCATCATCATCATCAGCAGCAGCAGCAGCAGCAGCATGTCATCATCATCCCAGCACTGTTAAAAATGTGGTACAAAAGATATATCAGTATCATCACCTTTATCATCATATTCATCATCATCTTCTAACCTTGCTCTAGAGTTTGCAGGGAGTTACATCATCATCATCAGCATCAACATCATTATCATCATCAATCAGGATCATCATCATCATCATCATCATCATCATCATCATCATTATCAGCTTGTGACACACCACTGCAGGATAAGGACCCCTCTCACCTTTCTCCACTCTGATCAATTGCCTGTTAGCTTGTTCGTTCCGATATCGGTGGATCTGCGCGTATCATCTCTAGTTCTCTGTGTACCTCTTCTTCTCACTCCATCTCTAGCCTGCCATTCAGTTACGCTGTCTGTCCCTCTGTTGTCTGTTCTATGGAAGACGTGACCTGAGGAGTGCGCGTGCAGTGATCTGGAAACCAAGAGACAAATATGTATTCCGTCATCATAGCTATACCCTGTTCACTCTAACTTGGCGTAAAATTGCAATCTCTTTCTTAAATATAGTGCTGTGACAAGGGGTTAACACTAGAATATGGTGCTAGTCACGAAGAAGTGGTATGACAAATATGCTTGGCCATAGTACTGCCTTATTCTGTTACTGAGCTATGGAAAATGAACTGCAAACGGACGACTATCTTCGTCTATAAAAAATGAGTACGTATCATATAGTATAATCGTGTGTGTGTGTGTGTGTGTGTGTGTGTGTGTGTGTGTGTGTGTGTGTGTGTGTATTAATGGATGCGTTCATAAATGTGTCCATATGAGTATTCATAAATGTGTGTGCATCAGTGTGTGTACTCATCAGTGTGTCCATCAGTGTGTGTATGCATCAGCGTCTGTGTGCATCAGTGTGTGCATACATTGTCGTGTGCGTGTATCAGTGTCTGAATGCATCAACGCGTGCGCGCATCCATGTGTGTGCACATGTGTATTTGTGCCAGCGTGTGTGCGTGCATCACTGTGTACGTGCAACAATGCCTGCATGAATCAGTATGTGTGCATTGAACCAAATGGCTTGTCACTCAATGAAAAGCCACCTGTAAAGGAAAGGAAAGCAGTAAGTGACAAGAAAGATGGGAGAAATAGGGAGAGGACGACAGGCACAGACAAAGAATGATAAAGGCTAATACAAAGGTTAATACATGATACAGTAGTTCCTGTTACTTTTCAGCAATATAAAAACAGTAAGTACAAAGACGACGAGATTAATACAAAATAAATGAAGAATAAAGAACAATTATTAACACTACACCGACGCTTCCATCTCGTAAGCAGTGGTGCCCTCCACCCTCCCACCTCAATGCCCTCCTCTCTAGCTCACACCCCAACTGTGTATTTCACCGAACGCTTTCTGTCACATCCATATCCGCACCACAACGCCCCTTCACTTCCTCATTTGTCAGTCTGTCTTTCCTTTTAACTCCACATGCTCCTCTCAGTAATCCTTCCTCCATCCCCCACCCTCAGCGAAACAAGAATATTTTCCTCACTTGCCATGACGCGAGACTGGTGTGCATTGATACGCTGTGGATAACTAGACAGCTAGGCACCGCGGAGCTGGGCGGCACACGTCAACACCCACATCTAACATTGGGGTAACTAAGGCGGTAACCAGTGGTATGGCGGCGATATGTGAATGTAGAGGTAGACGGCCTGGCGCCATGGCCTAACCGGGGCAGATATACACCTCACCACACCAAGAGCGACACTGAGGGTCGCTGACTGGGTATGGGGGGTTTTAAATGGGTAAAGGCAGACAGGTTGACGCCGCATTGGGGGCGGGGCTTGCAATAAAGAAAATTCCCACAAAATGTAGGGGACCCTTATGTAACTTCGACGAATCTTTATACCGTCCATTGTCGTTTCGTTTTTATTTTCTCTCTCTCTCTCTCTCTTGTTCTTACGTTGCCTCATGTTCAAAGGTCCTTTTATTTCTTAATGGCGGTGGTCTAATATAAGTTTCCATGTGGCTCTATATGTGGACACTCAGTGGATTGTGTTTTCCATTCTTTCCAGCTAATCTACAGTTTATCACATCTTTCCTGGCTTATTTCCCAGCGATATCTATACTGCATTCGGATTCTACACTAAGTTATTGGCTGCTTAATCAGTTGCTTTGTACTGTGATCGTATCGTATCTTTTATAAAAGCTCCAATAAGCTTGCATGCGTCGGCCTTAGTCACATGATGGCTCTCCACGCTGCTTGATTTCTGGCAGCCTCCCTATTCAGTCCCTTATCCCTGAGGTCACACTCTATGACCTCGTCTCAGGTCTTTTTCGGTCTGCCTCTCGCAACCCTACCCCCGACGTTCACACTTCTTACTGTAGATCCATAATATCTGAATGTTTCTTGTCTGCTTCTTGCATTTGTAGAGGTTCCCTGTACTGTGTGTGTGTGTGTGTGTGTGTGTGTGTGTGTTCTTACCTAATTGTATCTTTATAGGAATGAATAAAGCTCGTAGTCCCGTGTATTAAACCATTTTTATCATACATGTCCTTAAATTTATGAAATGTTTTGGCACACACTATTTCATTCGGTAGTGCATTCCACTGGTCAATTATTGCTCTATTTGGGAAACTAAATTCCCTTACGTCTTTATTGCCTCTCCTTTTATGCAGTTCTTTGCAGTGTCCTCTTACTGCTGCATCCCCATAGGTTATATACTCATTTATGTCTATTTTCGCCTATTAGTGCCTATTAGTGCCTGAGTGTATCATTGCCTGTGTGTATCAGTGGCTGCATGTATCAGTGCCTGTGTGTATCAGTGCCTGTGTGTATCAGTGCCTGTGTGTATCAGTGCCTGTGTGTATCAGTGCCTGTGTGTATCAGTGCCTGTGTGTACCAGTGCCTATTAGTGCCTGCTTGTATCAGTGCCTGTGTGTATCAGTGCCTGCGTGTATCAGTGCCTGTGTGTATCAGTGCCTGTGTGTATCAGTGCCTGTGTGTATCAGTGCCTGTGTGTATCAGTGCCTGCGTGTATCAGTGCCTGTGTGTATCAGTGCCTGTGTGTATCAGTGCCTGTGTGTATCAGTGCCTGTGTGTATCAGTGCCTGCGTGTATCAGTGCCTGTGTGTATCAGTGCCTGTGTGTATCAGTGCCTGTGTGTATCAGTGCCTGTGTGTATCAGTGCCTGCGTGTATCAGTGCCTGTGTGAATCATTGGCTGTGTGTATCAGTGCCTGTGTGTATCAGTGCCTGTGTGTATCAGTGCCTGTGTGTATCAGTGCCTGTGTGTATCAGTGCCTGTGTGTATCAGTGCCTGTGTGAATCATTGGCTGTGTGTATCAGTGCCTGTGTGTATCAGTGCCTGTGTGTATCAGTGCCTGTGTGTATCAGTGCCTGTGTGTATCAAGTGCCTGTGTGTATCAGTGCCTGTGTGTATCAGTGCCTGTGTGTATCAGTGCCTGTGTGTATCAGTTCCTGTGTGCATCAGTGCCTGTGTGTATTTGTGCATGCGTGTATCAGTACCTGCGTGTATCAGTGCCTGTGTGTATCAGTGCCTGCGTGTATCAGTGCCTGTGTGTATCAGTGCCTGTGTGTATCAGTGCCTGTGTGTATCAGTGCCTGTGTGTATCAGTGCCTGTTTGTATCAGTGCCTGTGTGTATTTGTGCCTGCGTGTATCAGTGGCTGTGTGTATCAGTGCCCCCTCTGTGGCGGGGGGGGGGACAATCTGGCCGCACTATGGGGTGGTACTACTACTCTGCGGCCAGGTTGTGTTAGGAAGAATACTGCCACCGTATTCCCTGCGTGTCGTAAAAGGCGACTAAAAGGGACAGGGTGAGGGGACTAGGGACCCCCTCCGTTTTTTAGTTCCTAAAAAGAGACAGGCCAGAGAAAGGGATGGGGGATGGAGTTATCCCCGTACCCTGAAGATTGGGTCTATGAATGTGCTTGGATGTAGTACGATTGAGGCTAAAAGGAAGGAGATTGGGAGAATGTTTGTGAGAAGAAAGTTGGATGTGTTAGCTTTGAGTGAAACGAAGATGAAAGGGAAGGGTGAGCCTGTGTTTGGAAGTGTGAATGGAAGATTGTCAGGTGTTGGTAGAGGAAGGGCAAGAGAAGGTGTGGCCTTGTTAGTGAGTCCGGAAGTACAGCAGTGTGTGACTGAATGGAAGGAGGTGTCATCGAGACTGATGTGGATGAAAGCGAAATTTGAACGTGAGTTGTGGGTGTTTGTGAGTGTATATGGGCCTGGTAGTGAAAGGGATGAAGAAGAGAGGGAGTCTTTCTGGAATGATGTTGATGAGTGTCTGCAGAGTTTTGGAGCGAATGTGAATGTGGTAATGATGGGTGATTGAATGCTAGAGTGGGAAATGTAGCAGTTGAAGGTGTAGTTGGTATGCATGGTGTGCCTGGAAGAAATGAAAATGGGGAGCGAATGATAGCGATGTGTGTTGAGTGAGAGATGGTGATTGGAAATACGCTGTTTGAGAAGAAAGATATTTATAAGTATACATGGGTGAGACAGGAGGGTGGAAGGGTTGTTGATAGAGCTTTGATGAACTGGTATGTATGTATATGCACTTGAATGTCCACACGTACTTGCTGCTTCTATCTGTCGGTCTATCTATCTGTCTATCTATCTATCCATCATGCTATCTATTATGATCTGTAATTATAATATGGAGTCCTGACATATACACGCTACGTCTCCAATCCTGGCTGAAAGAATTAGAGGGTGTCAGTGTGGGTAGCACACACGTCTACATGTGTATTCTATTCACACGTACACACACACATGCTACTCTGCATATTTATTCTGTTCACACACATGGTACTCTGTATGTGTATTCTGTTAACACATACAAACACATACGCACACACACACACTACCCTATGTCTGTCCTGGCCTGAGTGTAAGTAAGTGTAGTCTACTCATAAACCCACACACATAAACAACTACTCTGTGTGTCCTGGCCTTTGTGTGTATGCATGTGGATATCAGTCAAGTACACACACACACACACACACACACACACACACACACACACACACACACACACACACACACACACACACATGTATACATAAAATATTCATATTCACTCACACGTGCACCAGGCAAGCATATATAAAAAAAAATGTTAGTGTACACCATGCATGAGATAACATGTACGTGCAGAGATATTCGCAAAGTAGAATGACAATTTTTTATGCCTTATTCTGAGAGAAATCCACATTTATAATATTAGTTTTATGTAGCCATATAATGTGCAGTTATAGTAATCATTCCATTTTCCTTGCAGGGACAGTGTGTACCGTCCTCCTCTGTTTTCACCCATCGCAGGATCTTTGGTGAGTACAATGAATATTGAGAAAACTACTCCATTATATAGCACAGTACCTAGTAAGTAAGTAACTGATTTATAATAAGTTAATTCTGATAAATGAGTATGCCATTAGTTCGTACATACATACTTAGATATTTGGGTTTATATATCAACATAGGAACTAGATGAGAGTCGTGTTGTCCTGCTAAAGTACCGTATAAGATATCGTTACAGTACATCTTAATTCTGATCAGTGTGACAGATATGCCATTAATTCAGACATTATGTTAAGCATTTGGAAGCTTCCGGTGTTGCTGTTTGCTGAAGATACAGTATTGTTGAGTGAAGATGAATGAGAGTTGCAAGGTTTGGTGAATGAATTTGGGACAGTGTGTAGGAGGAGGAATCTGAAACTTAATGTAAACAAACGAAAGTTATGGTATTCGAGAGGAATGAAGTCACAGAGTGTGCAGTGAGGTTAGTTGGTGAGGATATGGAGAATGTGAGTGCATTCAAGTACTTGGGTAGTGTGATGAGTAAGGATGGAACTTTGGGGGATGAAGTGCGTGAAAGGGTACAACAGGGAAGGAAGGTTGTTTGTACACTGAAAGCAATGATGAGAAATAGGGAGGTGAGTATGGAAGTTAAGAAGTCACTGCATGATAGTATTGTGATCCCTACCTTGACGTATCGAAGCGAGGCGTGGACCTTGCAAGAGGGGAACAAGTCAAGAGTGAGAGCAGTGGAAATGAGTTACTTGAGAGGAGCATGTGGAGTGACGTGGAGGGACAGGTTGACGAATGAAGAAGTGAAGGAACGTTGTGAGGTGGATGTGAATGTGATTGAGAAGATTAGGAGAAATACACTGAGGTGGTTTGGACATGTGAAGAGAATGGAGAATGAAAGACTAACTAAGAGGGTGTATGTAGGTGAGGTGGAGGGAGGGAGAGGGAGGGGTAGACCGAGGATGAGGTGGAGGGATGGAGTTGAGAGGTATATGAGGGAGGGGGGGGGTGAGTTGGGAGGAGGGAAGTCAAATGGTGGGTGACAGAGCGACTTGGAGGCGTTTTCTCTGCGGCCACCATTTGCGGGATTAGGACGTCGGGCTATAGATAGATAGATAGATGTTAAGCATTTGGGTTTACATACCAACATAGGAACTAGACGAGGCCCATGTTCACGATATAATCATCTCAGTGTAAGATGTCGTTACAGTAAGTCTTGATTTCACTGTGTCGATAACTATTCATATGGAAGAATACGATTCTGGTCGGGCTTAATTCGTTCTATTATGGCACTTCCCACAATTTCACTGTGTGGGTAGAGTATCTTTTATAAGTTACAGTAGGTTTCTTTTGTGTGGATAATAATGACGTAAAAAAAAAATAAGAGGAATGGGGAGACTATCTTAGAACACACACACACACACACACACACACACACACACACACACACACACACACACACACACACACACACAAAACCACGTCCACCTCGTGTGATGCTTGACTTTGGAATGACCGACCAACAAAAGACCGCAATGCATAAACCACTTTGACAATGCAGTAAATTTAGGCGTTTCGACAGGGACCAAGACTTTTACGAGAGAGTGAAATAGGGAGAGAAAGACTGAAGCCAAGACGTAGGTCACAGAATCAGATGGGAGGAGGGGGTTGTGTTTATAACGTTTTCTGAGTCTTATTTTAGTCCAGTCTCGCCTAACCTATCCATATTTGCTCGAACTGAACCCGGCCTAACCTCGAATGACCTAATTCAACTTAAAATAACCCAAACTAATCTAGCTTAACCTCACGTAACCCAGTCTAATTGTATTTAACCTCACAATCTCACGTAACCTCCTCATACCTAACCTAACCAATTCTGACGCATCCTAACCGCATCTAACCCTACCTAATCCTACCCAGTCTCACTTAACCATACCATACCCGACCTAACCCAACCCAGTCAAGCCTAAAATGACCTAATCCAACCGAACCTAACCCAGCCTAACCCAACCAAATGAAACCCATCCCAAAACCTATCAAAACCGACGTATTCTAAAGCAATCTAACCTAATCCGTCTACATCTAGTCGAACTGAAGCCAACCCAACCAAAAATTACCTAATCAGACCAAACCCTGCCCAAAGTGACCTAACCTAACTTTCGATCGGCTATAAATTCGCCAAGAAAGTTTGCTGCCTGAAAGTCTACTGATGTCACATTCCAAGTTTCGCCTGTTCTGTGTATATAAGTTTGTGTGTTTGTGTGTGTGTTTATTTAGGAGTGTCTGAGATGTGTACTACAGGGAAAAATTTACACTTTCTCTCTCTCTTTCTCTCTCTCTCGCGTGTTAAAAAATTAGGAACACAATCGGCACGATGCGTCCTTCTAATGTAGTACAGACAAAAAACGAGAGAGAGAGAGAGAGAGAGAATCCTCCCGTAGATAATCAGGTCCAACTGCTAGTGTAGTGTTGAATGGAAGAGGCAGTACATAACAGCCCTCCCTCCCGCCCTCCTTCCTGCCTCCTGTCCAGAAATGACTCCCGTAGTGTCCAACGCTCTGTCAGATAGAGGAGACCATCAAGGCAATCAACACAGCCTGATCTCCTGCCCTCCTTGTTGTCTTTTGTTTTTAAGGCCCTACTGTTTTTCGTATATTGTTTTTCTGGCCCAGTGGTGCTTTTTCCTGTACATTGCTTTGGTCTGTGTTTTGTAATGTGGCCTAAAACTTGAGTCCCTTCCACTTGGTACTCTGTCTGAGGTTTAAGTGATTGGATGTGTTTTGTTCCTATTTCTGTCTGCATCCTCGTACTCTCTCTCTCTCTCTCTCTCTCTCTCACACACACACACACACACACACACACACACACACACACACACACACACACACACACACACACACACACACACACACGCACACACACAAGGATAGGATACTTTTCTTAAGTGGGCGAATCGAGTGAGAACACAATACTTCAGCTAAAATTTGGTATCAATAAGTAAAACTCTTGCCCAGTATGGCTTGTAAAATTGCCCTGCTTTGAGGAACACCAAAGCATTGTCTCCTTTCCAGCTATTGAACTCTCCCTCTCTCTCTCTCTCTCTCTCTCTCTCTCTCTCTCTCTTTTCCCATAGAGCCAAGTATAGCCGAGAAACACCCAAAACTTTTCCGCTAGACAAGAACAGAGCATCAATATTTTTTCTCTGCTCAGCTGTTGTGCCGGTCATGGCATGTCGTGGCTTTCTTAAGGGTTATATCAAGACCTGCCACTTCAAGCAGACCCTCTTAACTAAATAAAATCGTCTGGAAATAGCTAGAATAATAAAATGTCAGGGAATAAGAGGGTTAATACTCAGACAATATTTTCAGCTCTGGAAAGAAGTAAACACATGACACCATAGCCTAAGTACGGGTCACTGAGCATAAAAGGGCACTGGGGTTGAGGTGTGTGTGTGTGTGTGTGTGTGTGTGTGTGTGTGTGTGAAAGTGTAGTTGTGTAACAGTACTATACAGCCAGACACAAAAACTTCACCCAATATTTCACCTCATCTCTTCTACTTTTTACTTCCCTCTGTTGTCTAATATTCCTAAGCTGGGAGAGGCTTCGTATGTTTCTCCCCCCAATCAATCCCTCTGATACAATACAGGAAAGTGACGGATTTCCCCCCCACCCCCCCCTCTCTCTCTCCCTCTCTCTCTCTCTCTCTCTCTCTCTCTAATAGTTAAGTGGGAGCAGCAGAATACCAGGCAGAACTCTTATGTCTCTTAAGTGTACCTCGTTTCATTCACTGTCCTAGAATTCGAGGAGTGAGGGTGTGCGGTGTGGCTAACGTGGTACACAACCCTTTCACTGCGAGTACTGTAATCTTATTCGTGCAATCTCCAGACGATTTTATCCAGCTTAAAGGGGATTTGTCGAACTGGAGGGGTTATATCTAGCCTTCATTAACCCCTTCGCCACTAAGGGTCTTTTTCAAGTTTAAAATCGTCTTGAGAGAGAGAGAGACAGAGGCAGAAAGAGAGACAGAAATAGACAGACAGAATTAAAATAAAACTGTGTCATCGGACTGAAGGAGTTAACCAGTTTCTATGACCAACGCCAGACGATTTTATTCAGCCGAGGGACAATATTTTTTTTTTTATTTTTTTAAGCATGGAAGAAGGAACTGCGGCTAAACGGTGGAATACTATCTCTTATAAACTTTTTTTTTCCTTTTCCGTGATAACAAATTTAACCTTTTCAATTCGGCGGGGTATTTTTTTATGCATTCGTGCTGGAGAGCAGATTTGACTAGTAACCAAGGAGACTCATTTCTATCTCTTAACTGAGGCCCACTGAATATCACGCAACCACGACTTAGCATTCTCTTTGTGGGAGTGGTCTGGTTCCGTCAGATGAAAACAAACAGACTATAATAACAAGAATAAACTTAAAAAAAAGAATGGACATCACCGGGATTCAAGGCATTAACCCGGGAAGATTTCACTCAGTAGCGGGAAATTCGCACGTGTAGTAACAACGTGACTGAATCTGGCACCTCCCCGGACTCCCAGATACGATGGGATCACGTCTTTTCCGTTTTATTCTCGCTGGGCAGAAGAGAGCGAGGTGGAGGGGTGCTGTCAGGTGAACCCGTCTGACCTACGCTGAATACGTGGTTAGAAAGTCTCCATTAACCCCTTCTATATGCAAGCGTTTTTCAGTGTCGGTATATCGATCAGAAAGTCTCTATTAATCCCATCTATATGCAAACGTTATTCGGTATCTGTAAATCTGTTAGAAAGCCCCCATTAATCCTTTCTATATACAAACGTTTCTCGGCATCGGTATCTTCTTATCACCCACACGTTTTCATTCAGCTTAGACCAGGCCTCTTCTAATTTGTCTTCGAGTATTATAGTAAGATACCTGAATCTAGGAAAGGCTGGCTACAAATCTATCGTCTCCAGGTCATTCTATCCTTTGCCATCCCGCTTCCTTCTCTCCAGTTTACACCCTTCTCACTCATCTACCTCTCCACCCGACCCCTCCATCTCATCCTCGGTTTCTCCCACACCCCCTCCACCTTCACCCCACTCACATACTCTCCTAGTCAGTCTCGCATTCTCCATTCTCTCTAAAAACTCCAGCACATCCACAGCGCCACCACAACGTTCCATATCTTCTACCTCTATGGTTGTAGCCCTGGGGGGCTTGGGTAGGGGGATAAGGAAAGGGGAGGGGTGGAGGAAGGGGAGTATGGGGGGGTCACGGTCTGAGGCGGGGGTGCTGGATATGAGGATGGCGGGTTATTACGTGGCTGCCGTGATCTTGATAATGGGTGTAGGGGTGGTTTAGAGTCTTAAGTGAATTGCAGGGTGTGAACTAAGTAGTTGATTAATAAAAGGGTCAGTAATAAATAAACTATTGGTGCTTAAGTGAACCCTCAGCGAAACACGAACATGTTCCGCCCTTGCCATGACGCGAGACTGGTGTGCATTGGTTCCCTGTGGGTAACGAGACAGCTAGGCGCCGCGGAGCTGGGCGGCGCACGTATACACTCCCCATAGAACATTTGGTAACTGAGGCGGTGATGGCTGTGTGGCAGCGATATGCGGATGAATAGGTAGACGGCCCGGCGCCATGAACTAACCGAAGGAGACATACACCTCACCATACCAAGAGCGACACTGAGGGTCGCTGACTGGGCATAGGGGTTTTAAATGGGTTGATGCAGACTGGTTGACGCCGAATTGGGGGCGGGGTTTGCAATAAAGAAAATTCCCACAAAATGTAGGGGACCCTTATGTAACTTCGACGAATCTTTATACCATCCATTATCTTTTGTTTTTGTTCTTCTCTCTCTCTCTCTTGTTCTTACGTTGCCTCATGTTCAAAGGTACTTTTATTTCTTAATGGCGGTGGTCTAATATAAATTTCCATGTGGCTCTATATGTGGACACTCAGTGGATTGTGTTTTCCATTCTTTCCGGCTAATCTACAGTTTATCACATCTTTCCTGGCTTATTTCCCAGCGATATCTATACTGCATTCGGATTCTACACTAAGTTATTGGCTGCTTAATCAGTTGCTTTGTACTGTGATCGTATCATATCTTTTATAAAAGCTCCAATAAGCTTGCATGCGTCGGCCTTAGTCACATGATGGCTCTCCACGCTGCTTGATCTCTGGCAGCCTCCCTATTCAGTCCCTTATCCCTGAGGTCACACTCTATGACCTCGTCTCAGGTCTTTTTCGGTCTGCCTCTCGCAACCCTACCCCCGACGTTCATACTTCTTACTGTAGATCCATAATATCTGAATGTTTCTTGTCTGCATCTTATCATTTGTAGAGGTTCCCTATACTGTGTGTGTGTGTGTGTGTGTGTGTGTGTGTGTGTGTGTGTGTGTGTGTGTTCTTACCTAATTGTATCTTTACAGGAATGAGTCAA
This sequence comes from Coenobita brevimanus, assembly GCF_032717465.1. Lineage (NCBI taxonomy): Eukaryota > Metazoa > Arthropoda > Malacostraca > Decapoda > Coenobitidae > Coenobita > Coenobita brevimanus. The sequence goes on from NW_027643622.1 coordinate 101,648, forward strand.
GCTCGTACTGTCCCGTGTCTTAAACCATATTTATCGTACATATCCTTAAATTTGTGAATTGTTTTGGCACACACTATTTCATTCGTAGTGCATTCCATTGATCAATTGCTCTGTTTGGGAAACTGAATTTCCTTACGTCTTCATCACCTCTCTTCTTATGCAGTTTTTTGCAGTGTCCTCTTGCTGATGCTTCCCCATATGTTAAGTAATCATTTATGTCTATTTTCTCCTTCCCTGATATGCATTTATATAACATTATCATGTCACCTCTTTTCCTTCTCTCCTGTAGTGTTGGTAGATTCAGTTTATTTAGTCTTTCTTCGTAGCTTGGATCCCGGTAAGAGTAATATACGGCTTGGATAGGTGGTTAGGAGGCTGATGAGGACTGTGAGGAGTGATAAAGTATAAGCAGACGAGACAACGTGGTTCAGAGGCTGATGAAGGCTATGAGAAGACCATGAATGATTTGAGAGGGTTGTCATTGTATAATCAGACAGGACGTGTACGACTCCCTTTATGGCGTGTGTAATCAGCAGTAAAAAGCCTTGCACGAGGGAGGTCGGAAGCTAAAAATATGCTCTTGACAAATTACGAATAGGAGGAGTGTAATAGATAATAAACACCCTTGCACGAGAGGGAGGTAGGAGGCTTGAAAAACATACCATCGACAGATTACCAATATGACGAGTGTAATAGAAACCCATGTAACAGACACGAGTAAACACCCATGCCTGAGAGGTGGGGAGCTGTAAACATATACCAGTAACGTTACCAATAGGAAGAGTTTAATAGACAGTAAACATCCTTACTTGAGAGGAGGCGGAAATCTTTAGAAACATTCCGGTGAAATATTTACCTTCATATTAAGCAAAGCACTGAGAGATCTATTAACGCTTGCCATAAAAGACTGAACTTGAGTCTGTTATCTCGCAGCCACATACGAAAAGACATAAAACAAGGCATATCCAACGACTTTCAGTACAGCAACGTCTCTTCAACCTTATTCTTACTTCAGACGACTTTATTCAACTTGGGCAAGATATCTGCTAATGAAACTTGGGCAGGATATCTGGTACACAAGGCGGTATCTACTGCCATCTTTCTAGTTCTAGTATTTTCCACGAAGCTCTTATACAATCGTCCAGAGAAAGCTAAATAAACTAAAAACATATGCTATACTGAGGAAGAGGGAATCGTAACTATAAAGGACGCTATTCTTAAGCAGTCCACCCTCAGTCACATGAGAACCCAAACGTAAAAACGAAGTTTTAGTTACACAAGGCACACACAAAATATATAAAATAGACGAAACACGAAGCGAGCACACACACACACACACACACACACACACACACACACACACACACACACACACACACACAAAATCACGTTCACCTCCTATGATGTTTGACATTGGAAGGACCGACCAACAAAAGACCGAGCCCAGTCTCAACTAACCTATCCATATTTGCTCAAACTGAACACTGCCTAACCTCGAATGACCTAATCCAACCCAAATCAACCCAACCTAATCTAACTTAGCCTCACCTAACCCAGTCTAATTGTATTTAACCTCACAATCTCACATAACCTTCCCATACCTAACCTAACCAATTCTGACGCAGCCTAACTGCATCTAACCCTACCTAATCCTACCCAGTCTCACTTAACCATACCATACCCGACCTAACCCAACCCAGTCAAGCCTAAAATGACCTAATCCAATCGAACCTAACCCAGCCTAACCCAACCAAATAAAACCCAACCAAAAACCTATCAAAACCGACGTATTCTAAAGCAATCTAACCTAATCCGTCTATATCTAGTCGAACTGAAGCCAACCCAACCAAAAATTACCTAATCAGACCAAACCCTGCCCAAAGTGACCTAACCTAACTTTCGGTCGCCCATGAAATCGCTTTATAAGAAATTATGCTCTCTGAAAGTCTACGGGTGTCACATTCCAAGTTTCGCCTGTTCTGTGTACACGTAAAAGTGTGTGTATGTGTGTGTGTGTGTGTGTGTGTGTGTGTGTGTATGCGTTCAGGGATAACTAGATGTATTTAAAGATATGGCTATGTATATAGAAATAGAACTTTGTGTGTCGGGTTATGGATATGTATGTGTTGATGAATCGACGTTTGTGAAGATGTTATCGTGTATGAATGAGTGAATGTGGGGCTACGTGTGTTGAGGTGGAACAACTTTTGTTAATGTGAGGTTGGGGTTACGTAGGTGGAGGTACAGCTGCGTGTTGAGGTTACATATGTAGAGGAGTGGGTGTTTGTGTGGAGGGATGGCGTGTGTCCTTGGAGGCGAGGCTATGCAGAGCTGTGGCTCTGTGTCTGGAGGTGTGGTAGGATGCTGGTGTGGTTCTATGTTACGTTGTCTTTGTCTTTATGTCTGTGTTTTCGAACGTGTTCATGTGTGTGTGTGTGTGTGTGTGTGTGTGTGTGTGTGTGTGAGGCTGACCATGGCGGCTAACACACCAACAAGTAAACACATTAAGAGTTTAATTAATAATTCTGTTGATGATGTTAAAGTCGGCATTGAATCTTTAAAGCAATCAATTTCTAACTCTACATCTTCTAGAAGCCTAATTTATAATGTGTTGAACCCTACCTTAACAGTTCACGAGATTTATAAATGTCGTGGTAAAACTAGTGAGGTACACAGAATGGCATTTAGTCGGCTGCGGGTAATCAGTCACAATCTGGCTGTTGATATGGGCCGTTGGAATCGGCGTGGACGGGGACGTCTCCCGGTAGCAGAGCGGTTCTGTCCATGTGGTGCTGTGCAAACAGAGTTGCATGTACTGGAGGTGTGTCCACTGACTCAGCACATACGTACAGACGTCGGAATAAGTTGGTTTCCTTTTCCGTGTTTGTAACACTGCTCGATTGAGAGGTATCCCCTCCCCCTCCCTTCCTCATGGTCCCACACTCCCACCCAACCCCCCACTTTTCTCTCCGCCCCATGACTCCACCCGGTACCCTCCATACTCTTGCTCACAGCCAGCTTGGGGTTTCTGTACTTCAAGCACCTCTCTAATTACGTGTAGTCCGAACAACTAATAAAGGAATAGTACAGTACATATCATAAACCAAGTTAGAAGATTTACTACACACACACACACACACACACAGAAATAAATCTGCTGTGATTAAATATTGCGGTAGTAGACACCTCTTTTACACACACACACACACACACACACACACACACACACACACACATAAACGCAGAGAGAGAGAGAGAGAGAGAGAGAGAGAGAGAGAGAGAGAGACAGACAGACAGACAGAGACAGAGAGAGAATTAGTCTTGTGATTAAATGTTACGGTAGTAGACACCTC
>NW_027643622.1:107500-161731 GCF_032717465.1 Coenobita brevimanus
GGTCGGAGAGAAAAGTGGGGGGGTTTGGTGGGAGTGTGGGACTATGAGGAAGGGAGGGGGAGGGGATAGTTCTCCATCGAACAGTGTTACAAACACCTTAGTCCACGGAAAAGGAAACGAACTTATTCCGACGTCTGTACAAGATATAACTTTACTTCCTGGAGTCAAATCATTGGTGACGATGCTCAGTTTCCTATTGAGTAGATAGTGTATAAGGTCCTTTCCTGTTTTGGCTAGCGTGTACTATAATGTTTACCATAACCTATGTTAATTAAAGTATATTTAATTCATTTTGTATGCTCTTATTCTAACCATGATATATCACTGGGAAATTTTTTTTCGTAAAAAACGTGATTGGTGAAATTGTAGTTACATTTCTAATCAGAAGTGTAATGATTTCCATCTTTCATTAAGGCTATAGAGATGCACTGATCAACCCTTTAATACTTCGCTTGTTTTGTGGACCATAATTGTTTGCTAATATCTGATGTGCTGTTTATCATGTTAAGGTTTATTGTTGCTTGAAATGTTGTATATGTAACTGGATATTGTGGTCAATAAATACTTACTTACTGTGTGTGTGTGTGTGTGTGTGTGTGTGTGTGTGTGTGTGTGTGTGTGTGTGTGTGTGTGTGTACAAAACGATATTAACCAGCCTTATGCAAAAATATACCGTTAAGAAAATCTTTGACTAGTGGGAGGTGCCTGAGTGTTACCATGGCAACCTCTCACACCACCAAAGTTACATACACACATTACCCCATTAGCAAGCTCCACTAGAGAGCATTGTGTGTGTGTGTGTGTGTGTGTGTGTGTGTGTGTGTGTGTGTGTGTGTGTCCATGGGGATATGGCTATGTAACGTGGATCTGCATGTGTGTAAGTGCAGTACTGTGTGGGACGGTGTGGCCTTATGTGTCCAGGGATAGCTGTATATTGTATATATGAAGGTATGGCTATGTATACTGAAAAAAAAACTGTGTGTCGGGTTATGGATATGTATATGTAGATGAATCGACATTTGTCAAGATGTCATTGTGTACGAATGAGTGGAGGTGGGACTACGTGTGTTCAGGTGGAACTACGTGTGTGGAGGTGAGGTTGGGGTTACGTAGGTGAAGGTAGGGTTACGTGTGGAGGTTTGGATATGTAGAGGAGTGGGTGTTTGTGTGGAGGGATGGCGTGTGTCCTTGGAGGCGAGGCTGTGCAGAGCTGTAGCTGTGTGTCTGGGGGTGTGATGGGATGCTGGTGTGGTTCTGTGTTTGGTTGCCTTTGTGTCTGTGTCTGTGTTTGTGAACGTGTGCCTGTGTGTGCGTGTATTTGTGTGTGTGTGTGTGTGTGTGTGTGTGTGTGTGTGTGTGTGTGTGTGTGTGTGTGTAAGTGAATGTGTTGTGAGTGGAGGGGGGGTGGGGGTTATATAGTTTGATGTGGTTGCAGTGTGTGTGTGTGTGTGTGTGTGTGTGTGTGTGTGTGTGTGTGTGTGTGTGTGTGTGTGTGTGTGTGTGTAAACTCACTACTCGTCAAAGGACCTTGGTAATACATAAGAAGACATGCTATTAAAGTTGCGGCACAAATATATTTTAATGTGCTATGATGTCAACGTCACTCAAAATAATGCCACGCTTCTTCTCCCCTTTCCTGTCTCCTTGCCATGCGTCTGTCTGTCTTCTGTCTGTGTGTCTTTCTGCCTGTCTCGCTATTGCAAACCACAAACAACTCTCAACTGTCGACAACTTCCTAGAATATCATAGTATCCTGCATTATACTACTTTTTTTCAGGGTAACTTGACCTAGATTTTCGTCCTCTTGCCGCTTACTTCACATGGGCCATTGACAGAAAAGGGCAGCGCTACGGCTCCTCTTCAATGGCACTTTTTTGTGACTTACATATTCTAGTATTAATCTATTGCTACAACTCAGTATTCAAGTTGGAGAGAGGAAAATTTTAGGCCAAGTTTGAGTAAAATGGGTACAGAATTAATAAAGTCAAACAGCATACCTTTGGTGGGTGCAGTGGGAACTAGGCGACAGTTCACAGGCAGGACAATGGCGGGATAATCCAGCAAAATCTAATCACCAGCTTATGAAGTGACGCCAACAACACTCGCGCCACACAGTCGGTTGAAACACCCGTTCAGTTTATCACTAAACACCTGTGGTTCTGAAGTATGATAACAGAAAATAAAATAATCGCGTAGACGTTATGTAGCTTACTGATGCACTCTCTCCACGGAGTCTGCTTCTGACGTTCTGTTTATTGCTTGTTCATCACAATGCTTCGAAATTGATGAGCCTCTCACTCGGACATGACGTCTGACTGAACCTTTATCTTTGTCTTGTACCCCTGACCTTTAACTGAATGCTATAAAAAAAAAAAAATTACACCATTTAATCTAACCTAACTCAAAATCTAATGACAGAGATGATCTGCTCGCTTGACTTCCCCGCGCACCTTTTGTGACGCAACAGATTAAGTCGGGGTGGACTTCCTGGTCAGAGAAAGCAGTAAAATGGATGGGTAACTGCGAACAATTAGTCACTGTCCGCTGACTCTTCCTGCTTGGATTCCAGCGACAACGTTCCCGAGTTCGTAAGGGTTTGTTTAGAATGGTAAACTCAAAATCTAAATAAAGAAATAAGATAATCTGCTGACTTTTCCTTATAATCTTGCTAACAGACAGGCTGGCAGGCAGGGAGGCAGAAAAGGCAGACAGGCAGGCGGTCAGGTAGACAGACTGATAGACATATATAAACCTGGGCAAACACATAGCTTCATCGAGCTTTCTCGGTTGACTGTAATAACATCCACTAGTAGCAGAAACAACTATTTTTTTTTTTCTGGTCGCTTTTCAGATTACATATTTTATTTTCAGCCATACTCGTACCAGATCACGTCAGTTAACAATGATTTGCGTATCTGAGGATTAATAAAGCTTTAGTTTCACTCTGTACATGAGAAAAAAAGGCAGTGAAAATATCAACAGTACCCCCATTAGTCTAATACCACAGCCTTCTCCCATTCGCCTCTGTCTACGTTTTTTCCTTTAACCATTCTTTTCCCCAAATGGAGAGTTGTGGCAGACTCCTGTATTCCATAAACTAGCATGTTATTCGTTCCATGTACAGATTATTATGCAAAAATCTAGATCGTCATTGACCACGAGAATTTAGGTAAAGAGATTTTGAAGTGATGTAGGGGCTGAGAACCCTCTATCTTGACTGCTTTTGGGCTGGGAGTTTCCTGTTAGTTAATATTAAAAAAAAAAGGTAATTACACAAGATACCAGTTATTTATTTGATGACATGCCCTGATGAGGAGAGAAACTAAGACATAATTGTATTTCACGTTTATTTGTATCAGCATCTACACTTCGTGGCTTTGGAAAGACAGTGTTAGGTAGTTTCGAAGACTGGTGAGTAGAGAGGGACTGGCGGGGATGTGTGGTGGTGTGGGGCGGGATATGGTGACACACTGCAGTAAAGAAATGCCACATAGCTCTCTGTTGGCTGCTCCTGTTACTGGCCGTTCGTCACCCCTGCTAAAGGAATAATATCTTAGTTAACCTTCACTGCCACAGATCTTTAGTATTAAATAAAATCGTCTTGAGACAGTAAGAATAAAATAAAAAAAGTATGATGTAGGATTCATTGGGGTAATCATATCACAACCGGGGTCTTCTATGCCATGTTGTACTGCATGTGACTTTGGAGATATTGTAAGGTGTGGCTGTGTGGAGGTGCAGCTATGTGCAGGTCTGTGTGTGTGGGGGGGGGGGTGCGTCATAGAGAGAGAGAGAGAGAGAGAGAGAGAGAGAGAGAAATTACATGTCCACATACGTAAATGCTTGCGTGCATTAATCTTTCCGAGCATCACTGAGTCCATTCACCTGTGTGTGTGTGTGTGTGTGTGTGTGGGGGTGTGTGTGTGCATCATTCTGCGTGTGTATATATGTGCTCGTATCTGAGTGTGCGTGTATTCAATGCCTGTGTGTGTCAGTGCCTGTGTGTATCAGTGCCTGTGTGTATCAGTGCCTGTGTGTATCAGTACCTGTGTGTATCAGTGCCTGTGTGTATCAGTGCCAGTGTGTATCAGTGCCTGTGTGTATCAGTGCCTGTGTGTATCAGTGCCTGTGTGTATCAGTGCCTGTGTGTATCAGTGCCTGTGTGTATCAGTGCCTGTGTGTATCAGTGCCTATTAGTGCCTGCGAGTATTAGTGTGCGTGCATGCGCTGATCACTGCTTGTATCAGTGTCTGCGTGAATGAATATGTGCGTGCAGTAGTGTGTGCCTGCTCCGTGTGCGCGTGTATAATACGTACATGCCGCAGCGTGTGCGTTCATCGGTGTGTGCGTGCATTGGTGTGTGCGTGCATCAGTGTTTATGTGCTGAGTTTCTACACGTTCAGTGTGTTCGTTTAGTGTGTGTGGTCACCTAATGTGTGCCTGTTAAGTGTGTACGTGCTCACTGTGTGCGTGCTCAGTGTATTAGTTAACTGTGTGTGCGTATTCAGTGTGTGTGTATCAGATAGGTATATACTGTATCAGATAGGTATATGAGAAGCTACAGAACGTGATGAAAGTTTTTTTGGTTTATCTGACGGAGCCAGGATTCAGGGGGCTTGACTAATGAGTGAATGGAAGCGTGGTCCATTGAACTGGGCAAACTTAGGTTGTCTGGACGTTGCTACTTCTCACCCTGCCGTAGGGTGGTAAAGGAGGTCTGGATGATGATGATGATGATGATGATGATGATGATGATGATGATGATAATGATGATGATAATGATGATTATGATTATTATTATCATTATTATTATGTGGAGATTGTGAGGTGTGAAAGGACTGAACTTTCTGGTGAGTCTTTTGAGTGTGTGGAAGAGTTTTGTTATCTGGGACACATGTTATGTGCTGGAGGTGGGGCTGGAGCAGCTCTGTGGCTAGAGTGAGCAGTGGTTGGAAGAAGTTCAGGGAGCTGTTGCCTCTCCTGACACTGAGAGGGCTCTCCCTACATGCTAAGGGGTCTTTGTATGTGGCATGTGTTAGGAGTGTAATGCTGTATGGTAGTGAGACCTGGGCAGTAAAGAGAGAGGATATTCACAGACTCAAACGTACAGAAATGACATTGATTAGGTGGATGTGCAGTGCGTCTCTGAGTGTGAGGCCTGGGGGAGGAGAGGGGGGCTAAGTTTGTGACGGAAGAGTTGAGAGGTAGGATTGGACTGGAGTGTACTGGTGGTGTGATGAGGAGGGGTAGATTGAGATGGTTTGGTAGGAAGGATGGGAGTGGAGTGCATTGGTGTGGTGATGAGGAGGGATAGATTGAGATGGTTTGGGAGAATGGATGGGACTGGAGTGTATTGATGTGATGAAGAAGGGTAGATTGGGATGGTTTGGGCATGTGGAGAGGATGGGGGATGACAGTTGGGTGCAGAAAGTGAGAAATGTGAACATTAGAGTTAGGGATGCGAGAAGCAGACCGAAAAAAAAAAAAAAAAAAAAAAAAAAACGGGGCGAAGTCATTGGGTGCGACCTCATGGATAAGGGACTGAATAGGGAGGCTGCCAGAGATCGAACATCATGGAGAGCCGCCAGTAGGTGACTAAGGCAATGCATGCAAACAGGTTGGAGCGTTTATAAACGAAACGAGACAAAAAACGAAGCTATGATAGTACCGTACAACTGGCCTGGACATGGCACTTGTACTGTAGATGCCACACAACAGTAAAAGTGATTTAGTTCTCACCAAACACTACCAGTCTGATGTAGCTATTCAGTCAGGAGATCATTCCAACACTCGAGGTGTTTACTGTGCACGGCCATGTAAGGCAATGCACACACGGGGCTGGAGGTGACTGGGTTGATCACAGAGGACTGGGGTGACCTAGAGGTTCACCTACCACCACAACAGGGGGTCAGAGCTCATGGTACGACACTCCAGCCATTGTGGAAGTGTTGCCACTGAGAGGATATGATAATAAACATAGTGTCAGTGAGGGGCAGCGTCTGTGGCAGCCATTCAACGCCGGTGACGCTAAGCACCCGTGCACACGTCAGTCCTGGCAACACCCTTCACTGGTGCACTTAGGGTACCAGTGCAAGGGGCCAAAAGAACACCGGGGCAAGGTCTGACTGATGATATGATGAGTGACATTATCTGGCTACCCCACACCACCAAGACATGTCACTCAGCAAAACCATACAGGTGATGGAGCACGAGGAACCTGCCGCACTCAATGTAAACATGAGAAGGCCAAAGACACAACACATACGGTAATGAAGAGACCAACACAGCGGCAACTGAGCAAAATATCGGAGGTGGCCGACTACTTCAGGGATTAATGGATATGATTCCAAGGTGGCGACCATCATCCACTCATTTGATGTAGTGCTGCCTACTTCTTTCTTTACCTCTATCATTCTTTTTCTGTGTCTGCTCTCCTCTCTTTCTCTTTCTCACCAGCATCCATTCACTTGATGTAGTGCTGCCTACTTCTTCCTTCACCTTTATCATTCTTTTTCTGTGTCTGTCCTCCTCTCTTCCTATTTCTCCCATCTTTCCTGTCACTTTTTGTTACTCCTCTTTCCTTTTCATGTGGCTTTACATTGAGTGACAAGCCTAATGGTTTCCTGTAAGCCAGGAAACCATTTACAACGCTGGGTGGTAACCATATAACCAACCCATACGTGTTCCTTAAGTGTCAACAAGTGGGTTGGCGGAGGGTTAGTGCCCCTCCCCGTAAAACAACTAACTCAAAGACAAACGGCCACCCCTTGCCGGATTATGGCGTCTGGCGATAGATAGATAGATAGGTACGGGATTAAGGCGTCTGGCGATAGATAGATAGATAAATATATAGATACATGAGGGATTATACCGTCTGGCGATAGATAGATATATAGATAGATATGGGATTATGGCGTCTGGTGATAGATAGACAGATGGATAGATAGGGGATTTTGGCGTCTGGTGATAAATAAATAGATAAATAGATGGATAGATACGGGATTATGGCGTCTGGCGATAGACTGAAAGGTAATGAATTATGGCGTCTGGCGATAGACAGATAGAAAGATGGATGGATATGAGATTATGGCGTCTGGCGATAGATGGATAGGTACAGGATTATGGCGTCTGGCGATAGATAGACAGATAGATGGATAGATACTGGATTCTGGAGACTGGCGATAGATAGATAGGACGAATAACTGTCTATCTATCTATCTATTGCCAGACGCCTCAATCCTGCAAGGAGTGGCCATAAACAAATCGCCTCCATTAACTGCCCTGCTCCCAGCTCACACACCCCTCTCCCATATACCTCTCCACTCCATCCCCTCATCTCATCCTTGGCCTCCCCCTCCCTCTCACCCTCTCCACCTCACTCACATACACTCTCCTCGTCAGTCTCTCACTCTCCATCCTCTCCACATGGCCAAACCACCTCAGTGTGTTTCTCCTAACGCTTCCTATCACATCCACATCCACACCACAACGCTCCTTCACTTCCTCATTTGTCAGTCTGTCTCTCCATGTAACTCCACATGCTCCTCTCATTTTTTTTTCAATGCAAGGAAGAAGGAACCAAAGGCCAGGAGCCCGCACACCGTTCCTTCCAAGAAAAAATAAAAAAACAATACAAAGAGAGCCAAATTCAAGATCCTTTCATTTCGAGACTCCTGGACACACTGCGTTTGAAAGACTGGAGATCATAGGATGTAAGAAATACAGACAGAGGTAGACAGTTCCAGAGTTGACCTGTTGCATAAGTGAAGGACTGCCCAAAGGATCCTAGTGAGATATACCACCTTCCCCTCCCTCTATAAAACAACGATAATAAATACAAGGAAATTATAGTATGTAAAGACAGCGAGGAAAACTATTTAGTATGTGTTTGTTTATGTAGATGCATTTCTGATGGATTGATTAGTCTATAGGAAGTTGTTACATAAGAAGATGGAGGGTGAGCGGTTCTTCACATCGCTGTCTATCTGTCTATCTATTGCCAGACTCCTTAATCCCGCAAGAGGTGGCCGCAAACAAATCGCCCCCATGTCGCTCTGTCACCCACCATTTGACTGCCCTCCCCTCATCTCACTCCCCCCTCCTTCATTTACCTCTCAACTCCATCCCTCCACCTCATCCTCGGTCTTCCCCCTCCCTCTCCCTCCCTCCACTTCACCTACATACACCCTCTTAGTCAGTCTTTCATTCCCTATTCTCTCCACATGTCCAATATGGCTTAAAGATACAGTAATACACAACTCTGTACGGTAAGTAGTTATGCACAGCTTTGTTTTACTGTTTACATAGAACTATTCCTACTTGTTTCTATATATTTGCTTTAGAACCCAATGTGTCATACAGTGAACTACGCTATGTTGTAGTTTCCTCTGTCTTGCTTTACTATCCTTATCCATCAGCATGTAGAATTAGATCTCGTAGTCATAGTCTACTCTGTAACAAGCAGCCTCGAAAGAATCATAGGGTCTGTTGCTGTTTGCTGTTCTTTGTATTCCTTTGTACTCCCTCCCTCTTCTCTCTCCTCCCTCCTGCCTCACATCCCTCCCTCCCTCCCTCATCCCTCCTTCTCAATCTCTCCCCCCCTCTCCCTCCCTCTCTCCCTCTCCTTCCCACCCTCTCTGCCTCTCCTTCTCTCCCTCTCTGCCTCTCCTTTCCACCCTCTCTGCCTCTCCTTCCCTCCCTCTCTGCCTCTCCTTCCCTCCCTCTCTGCCTCTCCTTACCACCCTCTCTGCCTCTCCTTCCCTCCCTCTCTGCCTCTCCTTCCCACCTTAACACCATCTTGGAGGGCGTGGGCTATGGCATTATCCCCAGCTGACCCCTCCACCTCCTCTCCTCGTCTCTAAATGGGTAGCGTGATTTTTCCCACGTGCAGGTCCGTCGCTTATTTGTTTTTCCACATCAGCAGACGATTTCCACGGAGCGGTAACCCTGTCAACCTGTCTGTCTCTCCACGTAGCTCCACATTCCTCTCAGATAACTTACAGTGTTTCCACACCACTTTTCACACAAATAAAGATTGGTTAGGAGAAACACACTAAGGTGGTTTGGCCATGTGGAGAGGATGGAGAGAGTGAGACTGACGAGAAGAGTGTATGTGAGGTGGAGGGGCGAAGATGGAAGGCGTGGCCAAGGATGAGATGGAAGGATAGAGTGGAGAGGTATATGAGAGAGGCCGGTGTGAGCTGGGAGCAGGGCAGTGAACTGGTGGGGGACAGATCGACAAGGAGGCGATTAGGTTGTGGCCACCCCTTACGTAATTAAGGCGTGTGGCAATACTGTAGATTGATAGATGGTTCAACTGAAAGAACAGGCAGTATCAAAGAACTGATGAACAATATCCTGCCTCACCTTTGTTCATCTCGGCAAGATGGGCAAGCTGTTGAAACACTATCAACACTCGTTCGTTCGTTGTATGGTATCGGGTTGTGGCGACTGCTCCCTGCCTGTGGTGGCCCCCGTCAACCGGTCGAAGGCCGAGGCGGGTGAAGAAGGCGTGGGAGGAACAGGTGTTGCTGTCATCACCGCTGCTCTGCAGGAAGTCGTATCAACACTGAGAATAGACACATAGCTCGAGCGTCCTTCCCCTCTCACGGTTAGAGGGTGACTGACGGGATTCGAAGCTTCTCTAGGTCGAGATAAAATACTTGTTTTTATTATGCTGATTAATGTTTACCTCCAGTATTATTCCTATCTATATATCCATCTATAGTCAGACGCCTTCATTTGCGTAAGGAGTGGCCACATACAAATCATCTCCATGTCACCCTGTCCCCTGCCATGTCGCTACCCTCCCCCCATCTTACACCCCCCCGTTTATGTATCTCTCTACTCCATCCCTCCATCTCTTCTTTGGTCTCCCCCTCCCTCTCCCCCCTCCATCTCACTCACATACACTCCTAGTTAGTCTCTCACCCTCCATACTCCCAAGTTACATCCCACGCTCTCTCTTATAGGCCCTATCCTACCGCTCTCCTCCATTCCACCATCTCCTCCTCGGTCTCCGCCTCCCACTCCACCCTCCACCTCATTCACGTACACTCTCCTAGTTAGTCTCTCACCCTCCATACTCCCAGCTTTCACCCCGTGTCTCATACCTCTCTCCTCCATCCCTCCATCTCTTCCTCGGTCTCCCCTTCCCTCTCCCCTCTGCACCTCACTCACATACATGTTTTGTGTGTGTGTGTGTGTGTGTGTGTGTGTGTAGTTGTAGATGACAGTGGTAGGGAATGAAGAAGGTAGAAGTGGCGTTGGATGTGGTGGTTGTGTAAAAGGAATCTTGTGAGTGTGTGTGTGTGTGTGTGTGTGTGTGTGTGTGTGTGTGTGTGTGTAGTTGTAGATGACAGTGGTAGGGAATGAAGAAGGTAGAAGTGGCGTTGGATGTGGTGGTTGTGTAAAAGGATTCTTGTGAGTGTGTGTGTGTGTGTGTGTGTGTAGTTGTAGATGACAGTAAGTAAGTAATAAGGACTGGCACCAAGCCCAAGAGGACTATATGGCACTAAAACCGCTGCATAAAAAATGACGGGTATGCTATGGTGGAATAAAGGTAGAGGGGAAGACGGGGAAGACACTAAATGTGAGGCAAGATACGGGTTTGAGATAGGAAGCGCATGAGGTGTGTGATGGAAAACACAGGGAATCCACCAAGAAGATCGGCTAAGGTAGGGGGACGTCCAAGGGAGTAAAGGAACGGGAGAGTCCGTCTGCGCACGACGTGGAACGAAGGGCAGTCAAGCAAAAGATGGTGGACCGTGAGTAGGGCCTGAAAACATTGACAGATCGGAGGAGTGCCTCCTGACATTAGAAAGCCATGTGTGATCCGCGTGTGGCCAAGGCGCAGACGGGCCAGGGCTGTTTCCCAACGCCTGTTGCAATGGGAGGACGACTGCCAGTGAGTGACAGTACGTTTGATGGCGCGGAATTTGTTATTAGTTGTAGACGTCCATTTTGCTTGTCACCGCTGGCCAAGGAGACGGGTAACAATCGGGAAATAATCAGTTGCCGGGATAGGATGAGGTGTGACAGAGCAAGAGGTGACAACTGCACTTGTTAGGCAGTCAACCCTCTCACTACTCGGTATTCCAACATGGCTTGGGACCCAGCAGGAGACAGACTTCAATCTGGTGTTAATGCGGAACAGCCATTCCTGTATCTTCAGCACTAGCTGGTTGCTGGCAGGGATAGACTGAATATCATGTAGTGCACTAAGTGAATCTGTGAAAATAACAAAAGTGTGTAACCTTGATCGGTATATAACACGAAGGGCCAGTAAAATGGCCAGCAATTCAGCAGTGAAAATACTTGCGACTGGTGGAAGGCGGATCTGATAGGTATGGTCTGGGAAAAGAGCAGCAAAACCCGAGCCCACAGAAGACTTAGAGCCATCTGTGTACACTGGGGTCGCTGAGGAGTGACAATGCATATGGTCTATAAAAAGATGATAGAGTTCCTGTGGGGTGGAACAGGACTTTGGACAAGAGAGCAGGACATCACAGACAGTAGGGCGAGGAAGAAGCCAAGGCGGGAACATAGAATCTCGCAGAGGGAGAACTGAAATAGCAGGGAAAAAAGGGGATGGAAATAAATTGGAGACCCTACAAGGAAAAGATGAAGCTAACGAGGGCGGAAAAGGAGGGGAGAGGTGTGTAATAGAGGAAGGGAAACCTGCAGATGGGTGTTGAAGAAGGAGAATGTGGTAACGGAGAGCCAACTTGTCACGTCTGGAGGATAGAGTGGACATACCCGACTCGACATATACAGTAGGCTCGTAACCGGGGTGGAGCGAAAAGCACCCAACTCCAGACGTAAACCATGATGAACAGAATCTAGGCGCCGAAGGGAGGCAGATGAGGCAGATGCATAAACCTGACAGCCATAATCAGTCTTCGACAAAACTAAGACTGTATGGAGCCGGAGCACAGTTGTACGGTCTGCACCCCAGGACATATGGCTGAGAGTTTGTAATAACCGAAGTCTGAGGGAAGCAGAGGTCTTAAGGGAAGTGAGATGCGGGGACCAAGTCAGTCGAGAATCGAGGATATGGCCAAGGAAAGGGGCTGATAATCGATATGGCAGGGGAGTACCATACAGTGTAAGAGGGGGTTGAGGGATTGAATGACGGCTAGTAAAAGTTATAGCACAGGATTTCGTGGGGGAGAATTATTTAAAGCCATGATTCGTGGCCCACCCTGCAGCGGCATCTATAGCTGATTGACGTAGGGCTCGTAAGGCCTGGACATCCGCCCCAGCTGTGCTATCATTTCTTCAGCGAGAAAGGCAGTTATGTATCCCTTATAGCCTGTAATATATAGCCAACATTTACTGTCCGCAATAGGTCAGGAGTTTTGTGCAATGTCACGCCACTGTATCTAAAAAAAAAATGCCTAAAAAAAAATCAACTCGGATTGAACCGCCGATGTTAGCGAGCCCGAAAAGTTACCAGACATTTCTAGTAATATAATTATTTGGAATGATTTCAGTGCTAATCAGATGTACTGAGAGAGGAGATTATACTAGTTTTTCTATAACATAATGCTCAACCACGCTAGTATGCCCTTTTTTTGTCCAGAAGTTCAAATATACTAGCTCTTCCAGAATCAACAAGCATGCAAATATAACCATATGGAAATACGAGTTGACGAGCGGTCCATTCAAAACACACGTTCTCAAGGTTCTTATTTTAACATATTTCCGCTTGATTACTGTACGTTAATGCACCTACAGTGTGTAATGATGTGGTAGGACATATATAAACTCTTCTGAGGTGAGTTAAATGTGAGTCTGAAGTGATTTAGGCTACAAATAGAGATTTTCTTGTCGTTCATTCATGTTTTCTCATCCTTTGTTTACGTTATGCTCCATTCATAGTTTTGCTTTTAAATTTACTCGGTACGGCATTGTTTACGGTGTAGACCTTTAAATTCATTCATACTAAAGTTTGTACAGTACTTCATTCAAGAAAGAAGAAATGCGAGAGAAAGCAGAAAGGGGAAAGAAAGTGGAAAGAAATGGAAGAAATAGATATGAGAGTGAAAGAAGAGAGAAAGAGAAGAAATGAGATAGAAAGAATTGGGTGAAGGTCAAAAGAATGAAGGAAGAGTTGGGGATAAAAGAGAATAAGAGGATAGAAGAAGAAAGAAAGTTGATGAGAAAGGAGGGCGGGGAGGGTAGTCGGTGATACATTAGTCATATTCCCACTGGTTGGGGAGACACCCAAGCACCGTTCCTTACCAGTTTATTTCTGTATACGTCAATGTTCCCCTGTTGAGCGAGGTCAGCAAAACCCATCACTAGGACTTTGGTGCTGGATTGCCTCCTGTGCTAAACACCACTGCCCACTGCTAACCAAGGCTCTCTCATTTACCTGATCTATTATCTTTTCCCTGCTTGTCTACAGGAGCATATTGGTGGCAGATCACCATCCTCCTTTCAGGGGATGCTGACCACCAGTCCCCTGAGTTCATATCTAGCCGAGTGAAGAGAAAACCGTACATGAAGCTAAATACTGAAGGCTTTAAAGAGACAAGTCAAATTATGCCATCCTTTTTTTTTTTAAGGAATCCCCAAACTGAAGTGAGCCGTGGTACTGTACACATGGCTTGTATTCTCATTAATTAATCAAGCTCCCTAGCCCTTAGCTATTTATTTTTGGATACAGCGGGGTAATAGGATTTTGTACATTTTTTAGGAAGAGTATGGTGATAGTATTAGAATGATTTAAATACAAAAGGACAGATCCTCACCCTGCCCTAAGGTGGCAAGGGAGGTCTGGATGATGATGATAGCAAAAGGGCAGCAAGGAGTAAAAGCAAAATAAATTACAGGCATACCCCAGTTTAACAATCTAATTGATTAGGTAAAATCCCATCGTTAGGCAGGGTATCATATATCGGGGTACTTTTAACATGTACTGTATTTCAATGTGAACTGTTTACCAGCCTTGGATTTCCCCAAAAAACAAGCCCAACCCCCACCCAAATGAGCCCAAAACAAGTTTAAAGCCAATCTAAATGGCCTAACAGCTGTCAAGGAAGCTAACCTAAAACTAACACCTGTAAATAACTCACTAAAACCAACAAATAAAATATGAAAATCATCAAATACAAGTCTGGAAAAATTCAAGCTTAGTAAACTGTACCCCAAAATGTTAATGTTCACCCCACCTGTGGCTAAAAAACATTAATCTAAGTCTAAAAACAGTTTATAAATCAACCTAAATGCACAAGTTTAGTCTAAGATATCATCAAAGTTGGTAAAAAAAAAAAAAAAAACCATCATTACACCAGGGTTTGGCCATCGTTAGGTGTGGTACCGGTATGGTGGTATTTCTACCCTCATTGTTAAGCCGGTGTATTGCATCTAGGGGTATCGTATATCGAGGTATTACTGTACTTGGGAAGAAGTGTTAGGGAGCTGCCTTAACTGATGAGAGTACAGGCCATGATTTAAAACTCTGGCTAAGCACTGAGTCAAGAAAAGAGCATAGCTGGGGATAACTGAAGATAGCTGGCAGACAAAAGCACATAAATTGGCAGACCAAAGCACATACAGAACATAACAGTATAAGGTAGGCAGAAAAATGCACATAAATACAGAATATGGCACTGACAGAAACACAGGACATAAAGAACATGAAAGTGTAGCTACAAAAACCTGCAAGAACAAAGAACGTAACCACGAACGTGCAAGTTTAACTGCAGAAGACTGGCTGAACAAAACATAAACAAAAAACATGAAATGTTAACTGCAAGAAATTGAAAAAAAAAAGCATATGAGGGGAAAACTGAAGGTAGGTTAGTCCATGCTAGGCTGCTCCTGTAAGTGACTAATCTATAAGCACAAGATGTAAACAGTAAAGGTGGATGGCCCAACCTACAAGATGCCACATTATAAGCTGTATGACAGGCACTGTAGTTCCTTTTTGTTACTGATTTATCTTGTTGCAACTCAGTATTCTCCTGCATCATTGTCTTCATTATGTTACGTACAAAAGGACGCTGAGATACAATGAAAATGAATCACAGAGATGTGTTAAGTCTAAAAAAGCCTCTTGTGGCTAATAAAACTTACATTTCTCATGACGGACAATTTATTTTTCACTCTGGGATAAAAACTGACAAGAGATACACATAATTAAACATTCCCTATCATTCTTACACAACTGCAGTCCTCTATCATTCTTCCACAATTGCTCAGATATCTAACATTCTCAGACAAATGCTCAGACATCTAACATTCTCACACAATTGCTCAGACATCTAACATTCATACACAATTGCTCAGACATCTAACATTCTCACACAGTTGCAGTCATCTAACTCTTCAGGGGGAATTAAAAAGAGTTCAGTGGGGGTTAAAGAATAGACATTCCGACATTTATTTATGCTTTGACGGATACCTTCAAGGTGGGAAATTCGCCTCTTGATATCTTAGGTGTGTGGTAGGTGGTGGCGACCATCATCCACGCACTTGATGTAGTGCTGCCTACTTCTTCCTTAGCCTGTATCATTCTTTTTCTGTGCCTGCCCTCTTCTCTTCCTATTTCTCCCATCTTTCCTGTCACTTCTTATTGCATTTCTTTCCTTTACAGGTGGCTTTACATTGAGTGACAAGCCAAATGGTTTCCTGTAAGCCAAGAAACCACTTACAATGCTGGGTGGTAACCATACAACCAAACCATACATGCTCCCTATGTGTCAGCGAGTGGGTTGGTGGAGGGTTAATGCCCCTCCCCGTAAAACAAATAACTCAAAGTCAAATGGCCACCCCTTACGGGATTATGGCGTCTGGCAATAGATAGATAGATATCTTAGGTGTGAAGCACTTCATCTGCCACTGTCATGTTGCATCAGATGGCACGGGTCTTCTTGAGCCGCAGATCCAGGGGCCTGAACTTCTGTGGGTGGAAAATCTGAGTTAATACTACATAGGTTTCAGCCAATGGAACAGAGCCATTCCTACAACACAGATAGTCACTGGCCTCTGGTTTCTTCTTCCTCCCCCCCACACACACACAATGGGGCAATAAATGGCAAATGGAATTTAATGTGGACAAGTGTCATGTAATTAAGTTTGGCAAAAGTGAGAAAAGATTAGACTGGGATTATAAGTTACGAAGATCAACCCTACACATATCAGAAAGGGAGAAGGACCTAGGAGTGATTATCAATAACAAACTATCTCCAGATGATCACATCAGTGAGAAGGTACGTAATGTGTATACACTGCTTACTAATATGAGAACAGCATTCACATATATAAATGAAGACACACTGAGAAAGATAATAACATCATTTATCAGACCAACCCTGGAATATGCATCAGTAGTCTGGAGTCCTCATCTCAAAAAACACATAGATAAGACTGAAAAAGTACAAAGGGCAACTATAAGATGGGTACCAAGCTTAAGGGATCTAAGCTACGAAGAAAGACTAGAAAAACTGAATCTACCAACACTACAGGAGAGAAGGTAAAGACGAGACATGATCATGCTATATAAATGCATCTCAGGGAAAGAGAAAATAGACATAAATGAATTTATAACCTATGGGGAAGCATCAACAAGAGAACACTGCAAAAAACTACATGTATGTAAAAAGAGAGGTGATAAAGATGCAAGGAAATTTAGTTTCACAAATAGGGCAATTGATCAGTGGAATGAACTACCAAATGAAATAGTGTGTGCCAAAACTATTCACAAATTTATGGACATGTATGATAAAAACGGTTTAATACACAGAACAGTATGAGCCTGACTCATTCCTGTAAAGATACAATTAGGTAAGAACACACACACACATACACACACTTTAACGAAAAACGTGCAGGCAGACTGGAAGACCCACATCCAGCTGAAAGTACCAGCATCCAGGGCAGCCACTGTGCTTGTGTTATGCAACAGACTGTGTAGCTTCTCATTACTGTTCTTTCATTCATTCATTCATTCTCATCCAATCATTACTGTTCTCATTCATTCATTCATCATCCAGTCCTACTTTGCCCCATGAGAAGTGTAGGATCCTGGGGCTAGGCAAGTTGGTCCTGACATTTAAGATGAGAGTGACCAGCCTCACTCAACCCTGAGCGGCATTACTGTTCTACAGGAATAAACGCTCATTTACAATACAGTACACATCACCAAATTCAAACAGCCAATTTCCATAATATTATTTCATGCTACTGTATAATAAAACTGTCTTTAAATCCGCACTAATTATGTGAGGATATGATATCAACCCCTCTCTGTTTGTATCATATATAAAGGCATGTTGGGGCCTTTATAAACAACACAAACATACGATATCAACACCTCTCTGTTTTATCGTTTATAAAGGCATGTTGGAGCCTTTATAAATGATATAAACATACGATATCAAAACCTCTCTGTTTGTATTGTTTATAGAGGCATGTTGGTGCCTTTAGAAATGATACAAACATACGAGGTGTGACAAAAATGAAACGGGACACTGGCTGCTAATGACACAATTCATCCGCCACACAGTAATGAAGTACATCATAGTGTTGCCCATCATCTCAGCACTGTATGAGAAAAGCAGCACTTCAATTAACCTATTATCTTTCTTTTCACAGGTTGTTTTGTAGCTCCTGTCAAGTGTCCTCTATCACAGAATGAGCCTTGAGCAAAGGATTAACATCAGGTTCTTGGCTAAGTTGGGAAAAACTCCAGCAGAAACCCTTGCCATGCTGAAGGATGTGTAGGGACAGAAAACAGTGTCCCATACACATGTCTATGAGTGGCACAAGAGGTTCAGGATGGGGGAGGGTGATGCTCCAAAATGTCCCCTGACACATCCACATGGCAGGTCTTTTGGTCCTTGGAGAGCAGTTTGGGCACCAACTTTGCACAAATCTTCCGCATGCCCAAATCTTCCAATAAGATGGACCTCACTGACTCCCTATTCAATCCCAGTTGCTCAGCCATCATTCTGATCATCAGTCTGCGATCACTCTGCACCAGTTCCTTGACCTTATGGATGTTGGCATCATTTCTTGTTGTTGAGGGACGTCCTGGTTTTGGGTCATCCTCCACGTCATCCTGGCCCATCCTGAACCTCTTGTGCCACTCACAGACACGTGTACGGGACGTTGTTTCCTCTCCATACACATCCTTCAGCATGACAAGGGTTTCTGCTGGAGTTTTTCCCAAGTTAGCCAAGAACTTGATGTTAATCCTTTGCTCAAGGCTCATTCTGTGACAGAGGGCACTTGACAGGAGCTACAAAACCACCTGTGAAAAGAAAGATAATAGGTTAATTGAAGTGCTGCTTTTCTCATACAGTGCTGAGATGTTGGGCAACACTGTGATATACTTCATTACTGTGTGGCTGAAGAATTGTGTCATTAGCAGCCAAAGTCCCATTTCTTTTTTGTCACACCTCATAAAATATCAACACCTATCTGTTTGTATCATTTATAAAGACTCCAACATGCCTGTGTAAATTAAACATCAATGTCTCTCTATACGACTACAGCTACAACCATCACAACAGCTACTACTACTATTACTACTACTACAACCATCACAATTATTACTACTACTATTACTACTGCTACTACTATTACCACTACAGTATTCTCAGTAATCAGTTAATTAATCAGTAATGACGAAATTATTTCTTGGTACACTCCGATCCTCCTTTGCCCCAACAGGAGTGTAGGTACCCAAGGCTAGGCTGCTCACTCCCAACATTTAAATCTGTCTGTCTGTCTGTCTGTTGCCAGACGCCTTATTCCCGTAAGGGGTGGCCACAAACAAATCGCCTCCATGTCGCTCTGTCCCCTGCCATTTCACTCCCCTGCTCCCAGCTCACACACCCCTCTCTGTTATACCTCTCCACTCCATCCCTCCATCTCATCCTTGGCATCCCCCTCCATCTCCCCCCCTCCACCTCACTCACATACACTCTCCTCATCAGTCTCTCACTGTCCATCCTCCCCACATGGCCAAACCACCTTAATGTGTTTCTCCTAACACTTCGTATCACATCCACATCAACACCACAACATTCCTTCACTTCCTCATTTGTCAGCCTGTCTCTCCATGAGATTCCATATGATGCTAGGAGTTCTAAACACCTAGAAATTGGCTGAAAGAATTCCAAAAGCATTTTCTGATGTTCTCCTTGCACGGGAAAGGCAGTAATTAAAAGTCCTATCCTCTGTTGCCTGATTCCTTCCTGGGTAAGGCTTTATTAAATAAGGTTGCGGGATGATGAGATAGTGGTTTTGGGAGGAGACTTAAATGGTCATGTATGTGAAGCAGCACAAGGTTATGAAGGAGTGCATGGGGGATGTGCATATGGTATAATGAATGCAGGAGGGGAAAGGATGCTCGAGTTTGGGGAGGCAACGGACATGATTGTGTGCAACACGTATTTTAGAAAAAGAGACAGTAGGTTAATTACATATGAGTCTGGGGGAAACAGCAGTCAGATAGATTATTTTCTGGTTAGGAGGGCCGATAGGAGGTTGGTGAGGGATGTTAAAGTTGTGGAAAGTAGGGAGTGCGGGCAGCGGCACAAACTATTGATTTGTGATATGGTGCTTAAGGAACGATTGATGAAAAAGAGGACTTATGTACCTAGAGGAAAATATGGAAGCTGAAAAACCAAGTAGTAAGGGATGCCTTCTATAGCGAGATGAGGAGAGCGGTGGCTGAACAGGGAGCTGTAGATAGAGGCGTTAATGAACAGTACAGAGCCCTCAAGAACAATCTCTTGAGAGTTACTGATGTAACATGCAGTTGGACAAAAAGACTACCAAGACATAAAGTAACTTAGTGGTGTGATGAGGGTGAAGAAACTGCAGTTAAGGAGAAAAGGCCTTTCCAGGAATGGAAGATGGATGGTAGCAAAGAGGAATTTTTGGCTGCCAAGCATAGGGCTAGAAGAGAGGTATACAGGGCAAAGTCTGAGTCACAGAGACTTTTATTTGATAATCTAAATCATGGGGAAAGGAAAAATATGATATTTAGGGTGGCAGGTCAGGTGAAGAAGGTTAATCGGGATATTATAGGTGAGCAGTGTGTGAAGAATGATGAAGGAAGGGTTGGTGGTGAACAGTGGAGATGTTGGAGATGCATGGAGGGAGCATTGTGGTTGGTTGTTAAGTGGGGTTTGACTGGGATGGGGAGGGTTTGGAGCCAGCAGATCCAGTGTCTGGCCCTTGGCCTTTGATTGGTGCTGCTGCTGTGAGTGGGGCAGTGGGCAGGGTGAGGGTGGGGAGGGCAGCAGGTGTGTCTGGGTTGACTGCCGAAATGTTGAGGGCCTCAGGCAATATGGGGGTGGGGTTGGTCGCTGACCTGATGAATGGGGTTATTTGTGAGTGTGTTGTCCCAGATGATTGGCTGAAGAGTGTAATTGTAAGTGTGTATAGGGGAGGAGTGGTGCCCTGGAGGGGTGAAATTGTGGAGGTATGGAGCTTTTGGATCGGATAATGAAGGTAATGGAGAGAGTTTTAGAAGGTTTGATTAGAGAAAGAGTGAATATTGATGAGATGCAGGTGGGGGGACCACTGATGCCGTATTCATTGTTCAACAGCTTCAGGAAAAGTGTATTGGTGGGAGAAGGGATCTTTATTTTGTTTTTGTTGATTTGGAGGGGGCCTTTGACAAAGTCCCTAGGGAGGTGGTGAAGTGGGCAATGAGAAAGCTTGGCTTGGAGGAGTGGCTGGTTAGGGTGGTTATGGCCATGTATGTGGGTGCTCACACCCAGGTGGGAGTGAATGGAGATTTGAGTGATGAGTTTTCCGTGGATGTTGGTGTGCATCGGGGGTCAGTTTTGAGTCCCATGTTGTTTGTCATGGTACTTGAGGCCCTTTCACGTGACTTTAGAAACGGACTCCCGTGGGAGTTGTTGTATGCTGGTGATTTGGTGTTGATTGCAGAGAGCAAAAGGGAGGCGAAGGAAAGGTTTAGGAAGTGGAGAGATGGTATGGGGCACAGGGGCTTGAGGGTGAGTGCAGATAGAACAAAAGTGATGATGTCTGAGGTTGGTGGCGGTGCTGTCAAAGACGAGGGAGAGTGGCCATGTGCGGTTTGCTGCAGGGGCATGGGAGGTGGTTCCGTCTTGTGCGGTGTTTGTGATGGGTGGGTGCATGAGAGATTTAGTGGTATCAGAGGTGGACTGTGAGATAGTGCTGATTTTGTGTGTTGGAGAGAGCAGATGGAGATTGTCAGATGTGAAAGGATTGAACTTGCTGGTGAATCTCTTGAGTGTGTGGAAGATTTTTGTTATTTGGGAGACATGTTGTGTGCTGGAGGTGGGGCTGGAGGTAGCTCTGTGGCTAGGGTGAGAAGTAGTTGGAAGAAGTTCAGGGGGCTCTTGCCTCTCCTGACATTGAGAGGACTCTCCCTACGTGCTAAGGGGTCTTTGTATGCAGCATGTGTTAGGAGTGTAATGCTGTATGGCAGTGAGACCTGGGCAGTGAAGGAGGGGGATATTCAATTAAACCATGCCACCTCTTAACCACCATACTAAAACTGGCCATGGTGCAGGAAATATTTAGTGAAGTCTGGAGTTAAACTGAGTGCCAAAACCAGCTTATTACATCCTTACTGATGCTGGGTGTGGGGAGTGAGTTGGGGGGAGGGCAATCAAATGGTGGGTTACAGAGCGACTTGGAGGCATTTTGTCTGCGGCCTCCCTTTGTTGGATTACAGGCTATAGATAGATAGGTAGATAGGCTGATGTTGGACACTGCTGGCAAGGGCTAACTGAAGACTAACCTTAAAAAATGAGCATAGGGGAGAAGTGGCAGTGTTCATCATATCTCCCTGAGTGGCGTGACGTCCAAGATGGTCACACCAGCAGCCAGTTTGTATGTCCCACTGCCACAAACAGCACCAGCCTGGCCTAGCCAACATTCTGGGGCATGGACTGGACTGGCAGCTGCTTCAAGGCCCTGTTGCTGGTGCCACTGTGGATGGGAAACACAATATCATCAACAGCCAGCCCTCATCAACTTGGTGGCTCAGTTAGTGCTGGCCCAACATTGGAAGGAGAGACAGTAGAAAATACAGACAGGAAGACGTACAAAATTCAGACAGGTGAAGACAGGCAGAAACAAAGGTAGTGGAAGACAGTAGGAAATAAAGACAGAGGAAGAAAGTAGGAAATAAAGACAGAGGAAGGCAGTAAGAAATAAAGGCAGAGGTAAACAGTAGGAAGTACAGACAGAGGAAGACAGCAAGAATGGAGTACAACAGTCTGAGTTACTCTGTTATGCTAGTATTAACCTGCTGAGCTTTGTCCCATGAGCAGACATAATCCCACTGCCGCTGCTGTTTTGGGTCCCTGATGATCATGAAGGATATTCTCTCTCTCTCTATTAATCTTCTAATTTTTCTCCCTTTCCTCCTCCTGTCTCTATTTTTCTCCCTGATTTGTCTTTCCCTGCTTCCCTTCACTTTTCCATTTTTCTCCTTCTTCCTCCTATTTGTTTTTTCTTTTCCCTCTCTCTTTATACTCTATTTTCCTGACATCTTTTTCACTGTTACCTTTATTTTGCTTTGGTTTTTGTTATACTTTAAAAAAATATACTTTTCACCCTCCCTAAATCAATTCTTCCTTAATCACTGATCATGCATGTTTGCTGATATTTTTATATTACCTTTTTGTACTCCTTTTTTTGTTTTGTTTTACGATGATGGAGGAGAGAGCCACCTTCTCAGCCATGTCATCACCACTTGTCCTCACACTGGCCCTTGTATCTGCAGGAACAGAAGCACTTTAGTTCATCTGATTACTCATTTCATCACCATTAACTCCTTCACCTTCATCATTCTTTGTCTGTGTCTGCCCTCCTCTCTTCCTATTTCTTACCACCATTCACTCACTTGATGTAGTGCTGCCTTCTTCTTCCTTTACCTTTGTCATTCTTTCTCTGTGTCTGTCCTCCTCTCTTCCTATTTCTTACCACCATTCACTCACTTGATGTAGTGCTGCCTACTTCTTCACCATTATCATTCTTTTTGTGTCTGTCCTTCTCTCTTCCTATTTCTTCCATCCTTCTTGTCACTTTTTATTACTCTTCTTTCCTTTTCAGGTGGCTTTACACTGAGTGACAAGCCTAATGGTTCCCTGCAGGCCAGGAAACCCATTACAACGTTGGGTGGTAACCATATAACTAACCTATATGTTTTCCCTACGTGTCAAAAAGTGGGTTGGTGGAGGGTTAGTGCCCCTCCCCGTAAAACAACTAACTCAAAGACAAACAACCACTCTTTGCTGGATTATGGCATCTGGCTATAGATAGACAGATAGATAGACAGAACTTATTTTCTTTAGTTCACTCATGCAACTATGGTATGGTTTTAGTCACCTGAAAAAATCTTTAACAGTTAACAAAGGATATGTTCAATCCCTCTAGCCTGCAATATCACTCCTAAACTGAATCAAACCATCAAACAGAAACAGGAGTACAAAAAGATGGAGGTAAACATATTAAATGGGCTAATAATATTTCACCATGTCAATATTATACTGCATGGGAAAAGTGAAAACTAGTAAAAACTAAATGGTTGCAGCAGGAAACTTAAACAGAATCAAAAGAAATTGATTATAAGAGTGGTATGGGATGAGGGATAGAATACTAGACATCCACAGCCATGACAGAGTTAAATATAGATACCTGGTACCGTACAGATAATGTGACGAGCTGCTAAACAAACTGACATGACAGACCTGGTGCTCACTCACTGACTGCACCCGGTTCAGCATTATCACCTCCCGTACCTCAACCAGGAGGTCTGCCTTGGCCTGCTGGTTGGCCCAAACATAACACTGTACAGCTTCCTGATGGCATCTTCCTCCAGGTCACTCTCAGGTTTTGTGCATCATTTCTGAAATATAACATGGTGGGGATATTTATACATCTCACTTATGAACACATCAGTAAAAAAAACAAAAAGTTGGAAGCATACCAGATGCACTATCTTGCTTTAAGGGAAATTGTAGGAATGTACAGTACTACAGAGAAATGCTACTAATTTACATCAGAACCAGTTTTTTTTATTGGTAGGTGGAGTAAACTAGGATGAAATTTAGTATATAAGGAAGGCATCTTGAATTGGTCTATTACTGGTATCTTGTTTTCATTTTTCTTGGAAGGAACAATCTTGCATACTTCAAGCCTTTGGTTCCTACTTCCTTGCATTAAAAGAAATAAAAGATATAATATACATGAAGAAAAATGCACTATGAACTAGCTGCCTTAAATGTGGAGGCACATACAAAATTGTAAATCATCTCTAAAAAATCCTATCACCATACTACACTGAGAAACACACTGAGGTGGTCTGGACATGTGGAGAGAATGGGGACTGAATGACTAAGAGAGTGTATGCAGATGAGGTGGAGGGAGGGAGAGACCAAGGATGAGGTGGAGGGATGAAGTTGAGAGGTATATAAGGGAGGGGGGAGTGAGCTAGGGGGGAGGGCAGTCAAATGGTGGGTGACAGAGCAACTTGGAGGCATTTCATATGGGACCATCCTTTCCGGGATTAGGGCATTGGGCTATTGATAGATAGACAGATAGACATACAGAACTGTAAATCATCTATAAAAAAAATCCTATCACCATACTGAAAGGGATTAACCCTTGCTAAACTACAAACTTCATATAAGGTACAATGAAGGTGTGCACGGGCCCAGCTGCAAGTCTGGTATGAGGTACAGTTTACACTGGCTATAAAACAATGATTCAGAGGAGGTAACCTATCTTACAAGCAATCAGTGTGGCAGGGGTTCATGCTCTCCTTCTCACTCTACCTTCCAGCACTCTGTCCACATGTACGCACCATCTCAGAGCCACTCTCCTTATCCAACCCACATCACCAATTCATTCTCCATCATATTTCTATTATTCTAGCTATGACCTCACAACTCTGGAAGTATCTTCCTCTGTCTGTATTTCCTACTGCCTATGACCTCCAGTCTTTCAAACACAGTTTGTCCAAGCATCTTGAAACAAACGGATCTTGATTTTGGCTCTCTCGTTTTTTTTTTCTCTTTCTCTCTCTCTCTCTCTCTCTCTCTCTCTCTCTCTCTTGGAGGGAACACTCTTACAATCTTGCAGGCTTCTGGCTTTTGGTTCGTTCTTGCATTAAAAAAAAAAAAAAAAAATCATACAGTCTGGAAAAGCCCTCTGGTCCTGAACAAGTTAATAACCTGCCCAGTCCAAAAGTCTCTCCTGAGCTGAATAAAACTGCATGAAAGATGCAAGACAAAAAATGTACTGAAGGAGTATAGTTGTGCCTGAGTCTTTCCCATATTGGAGGAGACCAAACTGTGTGGCCCAGTCACCCAGGTGGTTGATGCAGTTGACATGGTGGCCCAGGGCTGAGTGGAGGCAGGCCAGGATGTGCCGATGATGGTGGAGCACAGGTGGCCAACGTGGAAAGGCTTGGCAATGCTGGGTGAGCTGTGGGATAAGTGGTGGAAATAATAATGGTCATGTTCAAGACTGGAAAACTGTTACTGATAAATGGCACAACCAGCTCCAAATTATCCCTTATGAGGTGCAAGAGCCCTGGGTTAGGGTACCATACTGAAAAATTTAGGGAAAACAACAAGCCTACTCTTCTTGTGGCATTACATGATCAGAAAAACACCAACCATTTTTTTTTTTTTTTTTTTTTTTTTAAGAACTAAACCTATGTGTAGGAGGCATAAGACTTATTCTACATGAAGCTACTAAACCTTTAAACCATCATGTGTTTTACTGAAAGGCATACTGAATTTGCAAACAAGTATGAGATGCACTTTTCATAGTACAATGTCTGAGACAAAGGTGTGGTTGCTGTTGCTGATCAACCAGTGTATGTTTGACCATGCAAGCCCATCAACACAGGCAAGCAACTGCCCCTGCAGGGCCATTCCCTGCAGTGAACTGATGTTTCCTTGCAGCTGACAGTGCCTGGCCACAGTGAGGTGCAGGGAAAAGTGTGGAGATTTGGTTCATGAATGGATGCCACATCTGTGTCTCTCCACCCAGTTAACAGGGGCATCCTAGTAGGCTCCACCTAGAGCTGTAAATGGCCTCCTGGGCAGGCCCATCCCCAGAAGTATAACCATAGGGGGGCAATTGAGATATTGAGGGGGGCAGGTTATTAGCAGGCAGTCAATAATATAGAGCAAAAATTCAGTCCTACCTATGTTAATGCATGGGACCATAGTTGTCACGGCAATAGTTACGATATAATCAAAACCAACATTTCTTTCTCTCTCTCTCTCTCTCACACACACACACACACACACACACACAGTCGCACACACAGGAAGACATGGAATAAAAAAATAGGGTTGCATTTACTGACAATTTCCAGGTCTCTACAAACAAAAGTCCAAGTAATATTAACATTGGTTTCTGCTTTAGATAAGAACTCATAAGATTTGATTGTTAGGAAAATTAATGAAATTTTGCATAAATTTACAGTGTGTTGGTAATTTCATCACTTCATATGAACTAAACTTTGAAGTAATAATTATATGTCCAAACAACATAGCTCATCATTTTAATAAAGGAAAAGAGAAAGGAAAATGTCTTAGACTTCAAATCTGCTGCTGCTCTTAATACAATTGGATCTTCCTGCTTCTTGCAGCAAATGTATGGAGAAATTCATCCATATTAATTTTCTGAGTGTATTCAGTGAGAAATGAGAGTAGTACAAGGTTACTTTTTCTTTTATGGGTCATAGATCGTCTGTAAGGTGTTAGTACACGTGAGAGTGTTGAAAAGGATTTTTCACATACAGCATTACTAGAGCCAAATGTGAGAGCAGCTGCATACAATTGGTAGACTTCACTGAATCCTTTTCTATAAGGATAAAGAAGCAAGCACAAGTCATTTAGTGTTTTGTGTACTTTGTCATCAAACTCTTTTTCAATAAAGGTCCTTGCCACTTGACATTCACTTTGGAGCAGAGATAAGTCAGTATTAAGACCTATGAGAGAAGCTACTGGGGCAATTTTTTTAGGATCTAAGAAACTCACACTGGGTTCTGGCCAAAGGCATGAGATTGCAGCAGTCACTGCACTACTGCATTCACCAAATCTAGCATCAAGCTCCCCAAGGCAGTTATCTACAATGCTGCAATAAATCTGCCTGAAAAGTGTTGCTTCACTTTCTGCATTGATAGGATCTTCTGAATGTCCTACACTGGCCTCAACAACTGAATCTTTTGACAAATGTGCAGGCAGTTTGCGGCTCCACTCTGGAACCTTATGTACATATTCAGGTTCAGAGAGATTATGATCTGCAAGTTTTGTAATGATTCCCTCAAAAATTTTTACATCATTTCTCATGTCTTTTACATTGCAGACCACAGATTCAATTAGTCTAGTTCCAGTCATCAAATCACAATCACTTGATTGTAGGAGCTTATCAGCAGGTTTAATTAAACTCAAGACTATCTGAACACAATATGCAATGAACATATACTTCCTACTTCTGATCTGCTTCAATAAACCTGTTGCCTCAATACAAATTACAGCATTACATCCATTTTCTTCACAAGATTCAAGTGCATTCACTATCCTTTCATGGTTTTCTAAGATAGCAGACACAGTATCTAAATGACCTGACCATCTCTGTTCCAAAAGTCGTTTGAGTTTTGTTCCATCATAAATCCTGTCTAGCTCTGGACGGTGTAGAAAGTTGTACAGTCTATTGCAAATGGAAAAAAACAATTTTACATCATTCTGCATTTCAACTGAATGTACCACAACCAAGTGCAGTTGGTGACTGAAACAATGTACATATGGGATTTCCTTCTGAAGTTTTTCTTGTAGCTTTTTTTGAACACCTCCATGCTGACCTGACATCACAGATGCTCCATCATAACACTGAGATAATATACTACTGCAATCAAGTCCACATTCATTTAGTGTTTTAAGTATTAATGAGGCCAGGCTTTCTGCATCAAAATCATCTGTTGTTGGCATACCAATGAGACTCTCATTTACTTTACCACCCTTTACATATCTTACAACTACAGATATATTTTCTGTGTTAGTAGGGTCACGAGTTCCATCAGACTTAATGCTAAAAAATGGTATGTCAGCCTCCTTGATATCATTAACAACATTCTCTATGACAGTGTCTTTCATAATGTCTATCATCTCATTCTGAATCCTAGCAGAAGTATAGGAGGCATTCTTAGGAATCATTTGAATAATCTCTGAGAGCTTCTTATCTTTAGACAATGTATACTGAAATAACTTCATAAAAAGACCAGATGGCTCACCTTGAGACTCACTACTTGTATCGAGACACCCTGCTCCACTCTTACCATCTCCACGCATAGGTAGCTCATTCACACATAAAAACTGAATTACCTCTACCACTGATTTAATACAGTACCTGTTTTTCTCCAACTGCTTTTCATTTACCATTGTACTGACACTCTGGTTCTTCTCTATGCGCATTTTTCTCTCCTGCCATATAACCACAGCTTCTACATGAGTTTGAGAATTTTCGTGTTTTTGGAAACCTTTGTGTTTGTCTAATGCATGGCACCAGTTTGAGTAACCCTCTTTAGTAAATGTACGGTCTTTAGAAGAACTTTTAAAATGTCTACAGGGAAAACAAAATGCTGCCCCCTCTTCTACTGAATACTCAAGCCATGTGCGTCCATTATACCAGGATGCTGAGAAGTCTCTCTTACTATTACCATACTGCTTTGGATTAAAAGAAGCAATCTTAGGCTGTACTGGTTCATGATCAGCCTCCCCTAAATCTGAAGGAATTTTGATTTCACTTGGTCCTGATCCATCTCTACCAGTCTTGTTTTTCTCCGGTTCTTTTTCTTTCTTATCAGAAGATGAATTTGGTTCTGGTTGCTTCCCATGTGAACCAACAGGCTTGAAGTATGAAGTAATAGACATTGCTGATAATTTTCTGAAGATTCTTCACATAAATCTATCCATATGGTCACAATGCTCCTGACCTGTGGATGAGTGACACCAAGCTCTTGGTAAAATCATATTATGGTATGTGGTAAAAAAATGTGAGTGTGTGCACAGTGGCAGAATGGCAGTAAGTCATTTGGCTTTTTGTGAAAAATTAACAGAACTGGAATAGGCTAGGCCAATGTCCCTGGCTAGACAGGCTAGTTTAATTAAAAAAAAAATAAAAAAAAAAAAAAAAAAAAGGATAAATTACCCTTTAGCACAGAACAGGAATTACCGAAAAATAAATAATAGAAAATAAGTAAATAAATAAACCTTGTAAAAGTATAGGGGATGATAGTACAAAGTAAAATATTACCAAACAATAACATATTTTATATAAAAAGAATTCTGTAAGTCAGCCAAAATCCTTTGGCCTACCCTTAATAAAAACAGGACAAACCTTAATGTTATGGTTATTATTAACTTTATGTATCAATTTACTTGAATACAAGCTGCATGCCTATACTGTATCTAGGCCTAAAAAAACTAGGCTAGACCTAAAATTAATGAAAAAAATAGCCTAGGCCTATCCTAGCCCGACCTGACCTCATAACAATGGTTAAGAAATCTTGATAAAACTTATGAAAATCATTTATCCCATACTTAACATAACCTATTTTGAAGCAGCCTAACCGTATCTAACCCTAACTAATCCTACCCAGTCTCACTTAACCATACCATACCCGACCTAACCCAACCAGTCAAGCCTAAAATGACCTAATCCAACCTAATCTAACCCAGCCTAACCTAACCAAATAAAACCCATCCCAAAACCTATCAAAACCAACGTATTCTAAAGCAATCTAACCTAATCCGTCTATATCTAGTCGAAGTGAACCCAACCCGACCAAAAATTACCTAATCAGACCAAACCCTGCCCAAAGTGACCTAACCTAACTTTCGATCGGCTATATATTCGCTAAGAAAAATTGCGGTCCGAACGTCTACGGATGGCACATTCCAAGTTTCGCCTGTTCTGTGTACACGTAAACTTTGTGTGTGTGTGTGTGTGTGTGTGTGTGTGTATTTACCTATTTGTAGTATACAGGAATTGAGCAATGTTCGTGTTGTCCTGTCTCCATATCCACATTCATCAAGTCTACCTTTACACACATGAATGTTTTTCTCATGCACCACCTCTTTGTCTAAGTCGTTCCAAATATTTAAGTATTTACCTAATATACCTAATTGTGATATACACGGAATGTACTATGCTCGTGGGTTTCCGTCGCTGTTTCTCAATAAGTCGAATTTAGCTTTAAACTCGTTAAGTTTTTAGACTGGACGATCTCTTTGTCCAGGCTATTCCATAAGTCTATACTTCTGTAAGGAAAGCTATATTTCTTGATATCCTTCAAGCAGCTTGACTTTTTCAATTTCATTCCATGTCCTCTTGTTGCTCTCTTATCCCATACAAACAGATCTTCTTTGTCAATTTTATCTACTCCCACCATGGTCCTGAACACCGCAATCATGTCTCCCCTTTCTCCTTTCCTCTAACGAAGGCAAATCCAGTTTTTCCAGCCTCTCTCTGTATGACAGGTCTGTCAGACTGGGGACCATCTTGGTTGCTGTTCTTTGTATTCTCTCAATCTTGTTTATATCTTTCTTTTTGTGTGGGGACCACACTACCGCTGCATATTCTAACCTGGGGCGGATCATGGCCACTATCAATTTTTTCATTTCCTCATCCATATAATGAAATGCTACTCTTATGTTAGTCAAGAGTTTATAAGTCTCTCCAACTATCTTGTTAATGTGCTTTTCTGGTGACAAACTATCTTGGACCAGCACTCCCAAATCTTTCTCTTCTCTCCTTTTTGTGATTAATTCATTACCCAAAAAAAATTCAGTGATGGTCTCCTGGTACTTTTACCCATTTCCAATATTTTACATTTCTTTACATTAAATTTCATTTCCCACGTCCGGCTCCAATTGTGTATCCTATCCAAATCCTCCTGCAGTATTTTACAGTCCTCCTCAACCTCTATCTTCCTCAAGATCTTTACATCATCAGCAAACAGACTTGCATAACTGTTCACTCCATCTACCATATCATTTACGTAAATCAGGAACATTACTGGCGCCAACACTGAGCCTTGAGGTGTGTGTGTGTGTGTGTGTGTGTGTGTCTGTCTGTCTGTCTGTCTGTCCGTCTGTCTGTCTGTGTGTGAGTCGTGTGTGTACGCAGGAGAGCCTGTGTTTGCGTCAGGCAGGGATACTGAGTGTGGAGGGATGGCTGAGTTCATATTAAGCCTGTGTGAATAGAGGTTTTTGTATGCATGTTAGTAAATGTGTGTGTGTGTGTGTGTGTGTGTGTGTATTTACCTATTTGTAGTATACAGGAATTGAGCAATGCTCGTGTTGTCCTGTCTCCATATCCACATTTATCAAGTCTACCTTTACACACATGAATGTTTTTCTCATGCACCACCTCTTTGTCTAAGTCGTTCCAAATATTTAAGTATTTACCCAATATACCTAATTGTGATATACATGGAATGTACTATGCTCGTGGGTTTCCGTCGCTGTTTCTCAGTAAGTCGAATTTAGCTTTAAACTCGTTTAAGTTTTTAGACTGGACGATCTCTTTGTCCAGGCTATTCCATAAGTCTATACTTCTGTAAGGAAAGCTATATTTCTTGATATCCTTCAAGCAGCTTGACTTTTCAATTTCATTCCATGTCCTCTTGTTGCTCTCTTATCCCATACAAACAGATCTTCTTTGTCAATTTTATCTACTCCCACCATGGTCCTGAACACCGCAATCATGTCTCCCCTCTTTCTCCTTTCCTCTAACGAAGGCAAATCCAGTTTTTCCAGCCTCTCTCTGTATGACAGGTCTGTCAGACTGGGGACCATCTTGGTTGCTGTTCTTTGTATTCTCTCAATCTTGTTTATATCTTTCTTTTTGTGTGGGGACCACACTACCGCAGCATATTCTAACCTGGGGCGGATCATGGCCACTATCAATTTTTTTATCATTTCCTCATCCATATAATGAAATGCTACTCTTATGTTAGTCAAGAGTTTATAAGTCTCTCCAACTATCTTGTTAATGTGCTTTTCTGGTGACAAACTATCTTGGACCTGCACTCCCAAATCTTTCTCTCCTCTCCTTTTTGTGATTAATTCATTACCCAAAAAATAATTCAGTGATGGTCTCCTGGTACTTTTACCCATTTCCAATATTTTACATTTCTTTACATTAAATTTCATTTCCCACGTCCGGCTCCAATTGTGTATCCTATCCAAATCCTCCTGCAGTATTTTACAATCCTCCTCAACCTCTATCTTCCTCAAGATCTTTACATCATCAGCAGACAGACTTGCATAACTGTTCACTCCATCTACCATATCATTTACGTAAATCAGGAACATTACTGGCGCCAACACTGAGCCTTGAGGTGTGTGTGTGTGTGTGTGTGTGTGTGTGTCTGTGTGTGTTTGTGTGTGTGTGTGTGTGTCTGTGTGTGTTTGTGTGTGTGTGTGTGTGTCTGTGTGTGTTTGTGTGTGTGTGTCTATCTGTCTGTGTGTGCTGAGTCGTGTGTGTGCGCAGGAGAGCCTGTGTTTGCGTCAGGCAGGGATACTGAGTGTGGAGGGATGGCTGAGTTCATATTAAGCCTGTGTGAATAGAGGTTTTTGTATGCATGTTAGTAAATGTGTGTGTGTGTGTGTGTGTGTGTGTGTGTGTGTGTGTGTGTGTGTATTTACCTATTTGTAGTATACAGGAATTGAGCAATGCTCGTGTTGTCCTGTCTCCATATCCACATTTATCAAGTCTACCTTTACACACATGAATGTTTTTCTCATGCACCACCTCTTTGTCTAAGTCGTTCCAAATATTTAAGTATTTACCTAATATACCTAATTGTGATATACACGGAATGTACTATGCTCGTGGGTTTCCGTCGCTGTTTCTCAATAAGTCGAATTTAGCTTTAAACTCGTTAAGTTTTTAAGACTGGACGATCTCTTTGTCCAGGCTATTCCATAAGTCTATACTTCTGTAAGGAAAGCTATATTTCTTGATATCCTTCAAGCAGCTTGACTTTTTCAATTTCATTCCATGTCCTCTTGTTGCTCTCTTATCCCATACAAACAGATCTTCTTTGTCAATTTTATCTACTCCCACCATGGTCCTGAACACCGCAATCATGTCTCCCCTCTTTCTCCTTTCCTCTAACGAAGGCAAATCCAGTTTTTCCAACCTCTCTCTGTATGACAGGTCTGTCAGACTGGGGACCATCTTGGCTGCTGTTCTTTGTATTCTCTCAATCTTGTTTATATCTTTCTTTTTGTGTGGGGACCACACTACCGCTGCATATTCTAACCTGGGGCGGATCATGGCCACTATCAATTTTTTCATCA
Organism: Coenobita brevimanus; assembly: GCF_032717465.1. Lineage (NCBI taxonomy): Eukaryota > Metazoa > Arthropoda > Malacostraca > Decapoda > Coenobitidae > Coenobita > Coenobita brevimanus. Next base: position 140,857 of record NW_027643622.1, read on the forward strand.
TTTCCTCATCCATATAATGAAATGCTACTCTTATGTTAGTCAAGAGTTTATAAGTCTCTCCAACTATCTTGTTAATGTGCTTTTCTGGTGACAAACTATCTTGGACCTGCACTCCCAAATCTTTCTCTCCTCTCCTTTTTGTGATTAATTCATTACCCAAAAAATAATACAGTGATGGTCTCCTGGTACTTTTACCCATTTCCAATATTTACATTTCTTTACATTAAATTTCATTTCCCACGTCCGGCTCCAATTGTGTATCCTATCCAAATCCTCCTGCAGTATTTAACAATCCTCCTCAACCTCTATCTTCCTCAAGATCTTTACATCATCAGCAAACAGACTTGCATAACTGTTCACTCCATCTACCATATCATTTACGTAAATCAGGAACACAAGTCAAGAGTGAGAGCCGTGGAAATGAGTTATTTAAGAGGAGCCTGTGGAGTCACATGGAGAGACAGGCTGACGAATGAGGATATAAAGGAGCGTTGTGATGTTGATGTGGATGTGATAGGAAGCGTTATGAGGAACACACTGAGGTGGTTTGGCCATGTGGAGAGGATGGAGGGTGAAAGACTGACGAAGAGAGTGTATGTGAGTGAGGTGGAGGGGGAAAGAGGGAGGGGGAGGCCGAGGATGAGATGGAGAGATGGGGTGGAGAGGTATATGAGAGAGGGGGGTGTGAGTTGGGAGCAGGGCAGTGAAATGGCGGGGGACAGGGCGACTTGGAGGCGATTTGTTTGTGGCCACCCCAAACGGGATTGAGGAGTCTGGCAATAGATAGATAGATAGGAACATTACTGGCGCAAACACTGAGCCTTGAGGTGTGTGTGTGTGTGTGTGTGTGTGTGTGTGTGTGTGTGTGTGTGTATGTGTGTGTCTGTCTGTCCGTCTGTCTGTGTGTGTTGAGTCGTGTGTGTACGCAGGAGAGCCTGTGTTTGCATCAGGCAGGGATACTGAGTGTGGAGGGATGGCTGAGTTCATATTAAGCCTGTGTGAATAGAGGTTTTTGTATGCATGTTAGTAAATGTGTGTGTGTGTGTGTGTGTGTGTGTGTGTGTGTGTGTGTGTGTGTGTGTGTGTGTGTGTGTGTAATTCTAACTCACAGAAGAATCGTGGAAGAGAATTACATGCGCTTCAGTTGAAGGTGTGGGATGATGGGTCTCTTTGATCCCACTTGAACACATACAAGGCTTCAGCATGCAAGTATAATTATGCAAACACACACACACATATACACACAGCTCTCTTTCTCTCTCTCTCTCTCTCTCTCCAACTCTCTCTCTTTTACTCTAGTTCATATTTCAAGTGCATATGTAAGTCTATGTCTGACCTTTCACCATATATGTCTGCCTGATTCGCCACGGCTACAATATATCATCTTGCCTGGTCATTACTTACAGCCTCGTATCTGCATAATAAACCGTGAAATATTGTAACTGGCGGACCGTGGCAGGAAAACGAGAGAAAAAGAGGCTGGATAAGAGAAAAGGAGCCGAGAGTAAAAGCAAAAAGAACAGGGAATGAGATAAAGAGAGCAGAGACTGACACTAAAAGCATAATGGCATGAATGGGGCCAGAAAAAGTGAAAGAGGAAGGACAGAAGACAGAAAAAGGATAGACACCCAAAGCAGCACTACACTGAGTGAGTGGATGGTGTGCACAGGAAAATGGCACAGCTAGGAACAATTTTACAAATGCTGTACTTAGTCTCCTGTCATGACACCATCACTCCAGCAACCAATGTTTGTGCAGTGGGCATGGTGAAGGATGACCCTCCTGTCCTAAGGTGCTTTCAGCAGAGGTAAAATGGGTTTATAGCTTCATAAAAACCTATGCATTTGTGTCTCCTGTTGCCACTATTTGGTAACATGGAGGCACCTTTCATACTCAGAGGGTTAAGACGTCTTCCACAGTGGTACTGCATGTCATTACTGTACTTTCAAGTTTATAAATGATATATTTATTAATTTCTATATTAACCCAGTGACATTAAGTTGGTGCTTTAATACAGGCATGTTATTTATAAGTTAACATATTTAGAGAACAATTATGATGCTATAGCATGTGTAGGTCTTTTCACCTGATGGCAGCTGTCCATGGCACCACCACCGTGCATTGTCAAGATGGCAGTTATGGAGCAGCATGTCATTACCAATGCTAGGTATTAATATCAACTACCCTGGCATAGTAAATGGTTCCTGGACTACAAAAAACCACTTGGTTTGTCAGTCGGGGTAGAATCACCAGGAGGTAGCACTACACAGTGTGAGTGGACTGCAGGTGCCCCATATTATATGAAGGCAAGTTATAAGTACACACTCACTCCCTCACCATTCCAGCCCCTGGAATCCTGACTCCACCTCATAAATATCCTCATTTAAATGCTTCATATTCTGGCATTAATATCCTGTATATCTCAGGAGTCAAGATGGAGAGATGGTTATTTTATGCTGTGTTAAGTAGACAAACAGACAGACTGACAAATGAGGAAGTAAAGGAGTATTGTGGTGTTGATGTGGTTGAAAATGTTAAGAGAAATACTCTGAGATGGTTTGGCTATGTGGAGAGGATGGAGAATGAGAGACTGACCAGAAGAGTTTACCAGAGGTGGAAAGGAAGAGGGGGAGGGGGAGATCAAGAATGAGGAGAGGGATGGAGTGGAAAGGATGGAGAATAAGAGACTGACTAGAAGAATGCATGTGAGGTGGGGGGGGGGGGACCAAGGATGATATGAAGTGGAGACGATGGACAATAAGAGACTGACTAGAAGAGTGCATGTGGGTGAGATGGGAAGGGAGACCAAGGGATTTGGAACCCCTTTTAAAGTGGCAGCGTCCGGACTGACTCTATCGGATAAGTACACGTGAGGCTACAGAACGTGGTGAAATTTTTTGGCCAATCAGATGAAGCTGGGATTCTGTAAACTTGAATGGTGAGTGAATGGAAGTGTGTCCCATTGAACTGGGCAGACTCTGGCTGTCTGGACGCTGCTACTCCTCACCCCACCCTAGGGTCTTATAGGAGGTCTGGATGATGATAATGATGATGAAATATGGAAGAATAAAGAAGGTAATAACTTATACCATTATTTAGCAAATGAAAGTATTAAAATAATGAATCAAAAAATATATAATAAAACAGGTACTGATGCTGATGAATTAAAATGTGAAGAACAGACATAAATGCTGCATCACAATGGGCATGACCTCAGTTGTAGATGTTATACAACTCATGAAACAAGTCTTCAAATTTCAGAGTACTGAATGGTGGATAAATAAATGTGAAGGCCAATAACCCATGCACCTGACTGATTTTTATTCCTACTTGACCATTTTCTTACTTAATTTCACTATGCTACCCACATGCCTGTGCTGGAGAATAGGGATGGGAAGACGATTATATGTAAGGTGAATTTCCCCATACACAAAACTTCCTTTGGATGATTTAGAGAATGTACAAAGCAGTTTGCCACATTTATGTAAATGAATATGCTGAAAATACACCAGTAATCATAACATCAATAGACAAAAACTATAGGAAAACTACAGGATGCATCTGTTAACCTAGAACCATAAGACTGTGCAAACAAGACAATGAATAACTACATCTTAAAACTCTTACCTTCTCCAGTCATATTTTCTGATGAGTCTCGTCGATGGCCATTAGGTCTGTCTGGTGGATAATTCTGCTATGTATTCTCAGGCGTTGTTACCTGTGAGGTGGAGAAAGTAAAGGCATAATGAGATTCATAACATATCATATCATTTATAGAGGTTCCAGCATGCTTGCATACATTGGCCTTGATCACCTATTGGCAGCTCTCCATCCTGCTTGATCTCTGGCAGCCTTCCTGTTCAGTCCCTTATCCCTGAGGTCACACTATGACCCTGTCCCAGGTCTTTTTCAGTCTGCCTCTCGCAACCCTACCCTCGAAGTTCACATTTCTTACTTTTTGCACCAAACTGTCATTCTCCATCCCCTCCACAAGCCCTTATCATCTCAGTCTACCCCTCCTCATCACAACACCAATACATCTCTAGTCCCATCCTTCCTCTAAATACTTTAGTTGTAAACCTAGCCCCCCCATGCCTTGCGTTCAAGGATGCACTACACATCCATCTAACCATTGTCAGTTCTATATGTTTGAGCCAACAAATACAGCATCCTCTTCCTTTACTGCCCAGGTCTCACTACCATACAGCATTACATTCCTAACACATGCTGCCTACAAAGATCCCTTAGCATGGAAGGAGAGCCCTCTCAATGTCAGGAGAGGCAACAGCTCCCTGAACTTCTTCAAACCACTCCTTACTCTGGCCAAAGAGATGCTCCAGCCTCACCTCCAGTACATAACATGTCTCCCAAATTAATAATAATAATAATAATAATAATAATAATAATAATAATAATAATAATAATAATAATAATAATAATACAGTAATAATCTGGTCTTTTGTTTCTCAAAAGCACCAGTCCTTCCATAAGGAATTCTCTAGCTCTGGAAACACGTATACATTATTTTTACAGTTACAAGAATTGTGACATCTCTCATATACAATACAAACTTCATCAGTTAAAAAAAAAAAAAAAAAAAAATAGAAGGAAAAGAAAGGGGCAATAATTAAACCCTACAATCATCTGTCATAATACCTCTCTTCAGGACGTAGCATTTTTAAAAAAGAAAGGCTTTTAGCTGTCTCTTAAAGGATTCAGCAGAAGAGAGTTGTCTCATGGACAATGGCAATCTATTATATAATCTAGGGGCTCTATACACAAAAGAACAATCAGCGAAAGATGACTGGTGGATGGCTCCTGGCTCATCAAGATGCAAGGAATCATCTTCACTGCATAACATCACACCTGGGCGTGCCAATGGGAGTTTTAACAATTCAGCAAGATACTTCAGTTCACCAAACTTAAGAACCCTGAATGTAATAAGATACAGTTTAAATATAATTTTAGCCTTTACTGGTAACCAATGCAACTCATTTAGGAACAGGGTAGTTGAGGTTCTCAGGAGGAGACCAAAGATAAGCCGTGCTTCCCTGTTCAACACAGACTGAACTCTTGTTAGTATATTATTTGGAAGACCAACCCACAGTGAATTACAATAATCAACACGAGACAAGACCACTGCATGGACCAATGTTAAGAGGCACCGTCTATTCAGGAATTTTCTCACAGCGTACAGATTTCTGATATGCAAGTTACACCCTCTGACAACTTGATTAATATGTTCTTGGTGATTTAACTTTGAATTGAAATAAACACCCAGATTTCAAAAAGAGCTGACTGGATGAAGCTGTGACACACCAATGTTCAAAACCAGGGCACTGTCAGTGTCGTCACCCCTTCTGTTTCCTCTGATGATGATGATGATCTCAGTTTTCCCATCATTTGGCTTAAGTTTCCTCTTAGCCATCCAAATCTTAATATCAGACAATAGAGATTCAAGCTTAGTCTTAGTATCATTGATATCTTACATCTTAACGTAGAGGTGGGTGTCAACAGCATAAACATGATAGAAATGATGGGACAAAACTCTTCCACACACTCAGGAGACTCACCAGCAAGATCAATCCTTTCACACCTGACAATCTACAACACACCACACACATGAACTCTGCATTATCTCACAGCATTGCAGGTGGCTGTCATGCCGCTTGTGGGACAAAGTTTAAGAGGTGACTTCTGTGCTCTATAGCACATAAAAAACAAGTTACTTCCTAATTTTCAGTTATAAGGACACTTGTTGCACTGTACTGTGGTATGGACATAGCCTACAAGAGCACAATCGCAAGCACTACACTTAGCACTAAATATGCTACATGAGCATAATAGCAGTTAAGGTTATGATGTTCTCCTTATAATTTTTACATTTCCTCACTAATCATATCACTTATTGTCATTTGTTACTACAGAGTCACCTACAAGGTGCTGAAGTAACGTACTGTAATTATGCCAGGTTGTCACATGAGGGAAAAAATGTAGCATTTAACTTCACCAAAGATAGTCACTCATTTGCTTATTTTTCTACCACTAATTACTTGTTATGCACTTACAAAGTAGTTTTCTGTCTCTGCAAGTACTCATCTTTGGTCATATAAAACTACAGAATAACAGTCCAGAATAATGCTCGTAGCGAGCATCACTTTCACTTTCGCTATTGTGTAGTACACAGCAGTGTCACTCACCATTGTCTCCATGCTCATTATTACACAAATTATTTACTTTCTAACATACTGAAATTGGGTATCTACACATTACAGTATATCCTGAAGTGTTTAGAGGTGTGGTACACTCAGAAGCACTCCTACTTATAATCGTCATCCCATCCCTATTCTCCATCACAGGCATGTGGGTAGCACAGTGAAATTAAGTAAGAAAATGGTCAAGTAGGAATAAAAATCAGTTAGGTGCATGGGTTATTGGCCTTCACATTTATTTATCCACCATTCAGTACTGTGAAATGTGAAGACTTGTTTCATGAGTTGTATAACATCTACAACTGAGGTCATGCCCATTGTGATGCAGCATTTATTTCTGTTCATCACATTTTAATTCATCAGCATCAATACCTGTTTTATTATATATTTTATGATTTATTATTTTAATACTTTCATTTGCTAAATAATGGTATAAGTTATTACCTTCTTTATTCTTCCATAGTTCATCATCATCACTTGTGTGTAGCACACTGCATTGTCACTCACCATTGTCTCCTTATCCATTGTTACACTGATTTTATATTTTTATGTACACTAAACCATTATCTTGACCTGTATATACAATGTTTTCTGACTCAGAACCATTCAGAGACATGGAAGCACTCTGCCATACAAAGGCCTACCATGCACTTGGCACACATCATCACACATGCAGCAGCTTTAGCCTTTTTTCTCCTCACTTCCACTTCCTCACCCATTGGAGTTGCTGTCAGAGGTGACACTGGATGGGAGGTGGTTTGGTAAACTGAGATTCATTATCTCTAGGTTTTACTGTACTGTACAGTACTTATATTTGTGTTAGTTGCATGGATTTTCTAAGTTTTTCATATACTATACAGGTGACTATGAAAATTGGCCTTTACAGAGTATAAAGATTATTTTGTATTAGTCTGAATAACCTTGCCCAAATACACTACAAGTGATGATATCTGGGGCAGGTGGCAGGACAAAGCAGGGAGGGTGGCCATGTGCACTTTGCCACAAGGGTATGGGAAGGAACTCCATCTTCTGCAGTATTTGTGAGAAGTGGGTGCATATGAGATGTAGTGGTACATTTTTTCCCTCATGTGACAACCTGGCATAATTACAGTACGTTACTTCAGCACCTTGTAGGTGACTCTGTAGTAACAAATGACAATAAGTGATATGATTAGTGAGGAAATGTAAAAATTATAAGGAGAACATCATAACCTTAACTGCTATTATGCTCATGTAGCATATTTAGTGCTAAGTGTAGTGCTTGCGATTGTGCTCTTGTACCACAGTACAGTGCAACAAGTGTCCTTATAACTGAAAATTAGGAAGTAACTTGTTTTTTATGTGCTATAGAGCACAGAAGTCACCTCTTAAACTTTGTCTCACAAGCAGCATGACATCCACCTGCAATGCTGCCTTGCATTTGCCTCGGAGACCCACGTTCACCAACCGCACAGAACACCTCCTATTCAACTCACTCCCCCTCCAACCATGTACCACTTACAGAGCCAGTTTCTTTCCGAGGTTAGAGGAAATATTGTAGTTTATGTGAATAAAATATAAGCATGTTGGGTTAAGTATAAGTGGGTCATAACACCTTAAAAAATACCCTATTTTACCCATATATGCTGCACCAGCAATATGGGTTAAAAACACCCTGCCCCAGCCAAATGATTATTGGCTCAATGCTGTCCCCAGTTGGCCTGTTATCATCATCATCATCATCATCATCATCCGGATCTCCTTTCCCACCCTAGCACAGGGTGAGGAGTAGCAATATCCAGACAGCCTAAGTTTGCTCAATCCAATGGGTCACACTTCCATTCACTCATCATTCAAGCCCCTGGAATCCTGGCTCTATCTGCTATGCCAAAAACATTCACCACACTCTGTAGCTTCACATAAATGTATCCGATAGAGTCAATACAGAAGGTTTACTGCAGTGTATGCTTACTGCACTGGTAATGTCATCAAGTGGTGGCCAACAGGTTAGCATGGGGTACAAAAGTGTAGTTATTACATGCTGTACAGATTACTGCTTACCGTATGATGGAACAACAGAGATGCGATTCTGGTAAATGGGTCCTTCTTGTCTAAATGAACAGTGTCAAGACCTCTTGCTGCCACAGCCACCATAAGGAGGCACTGGTGGCCACACCTTGTCCTGCATCTGAGGATTGAAATAAAGAAATGGTTACAGATGGTTCTTTAAATCTATTCTCTAATATTTTTAACATACCCAACAGCGAAACATCTATTCCACGTCACTCCACAGCGAAACATATTAACATTATTTCACTTTATACAGGTTAAAATGAAAATATACCTAAGCAGATTTTGTCTTTATCAATGAAAAAGAAAAGTTGAGGGCATTCATTGTTAAACCTGTCACACTTAACTATAAAAAAATAAAAAGTCAATACTCTGACACAAGGTAAGCAATTGTATAACTGTTGCAATAAAATATAACTAAAGGTGAAAAGCAAGATACAGTATAACCTTGGACCTAACATGAAAACAATACAGATAAAAGAAAACACCAGCCTTTGCAAGACAACTCCCAAATGACCACAATGAAAGCAAGACACCGTTCACAAACACCTGTATGCACTAAGAAAATGTTATCAAATTACACACAGTTTTAATTTTGTTGATTTCAGCAAGCAAAAAACCTTAGTACGATTATGTGATACAGAATTTTAATGGCAAAAATGAATGAGAAAAACACATCCATCCTAGAAAGTCATAGGATGACTTAAACACTCCTCACCCTATCATCATCACTTCCAACCAAGCTTCCCATCACAAAATGGGATAAGAATTATCAAAAAAGAGGAAAGAGGAAGCACACAATAGAACTAATAAACAGAGCATCCAGTGAAATGAGCAGCACAACCTTTCACACACAATTCAAGCTTTCAAAATCTTGGCTTGGCTTTACAGGTGGAAAACTATCCATATAAACTTCACTTGTACTTTTCCTGTTTACATGCAGTTATGTGTGCACCTGTGACACAAAGTATTCCCATGGACTCCCTTGCTAAAAAACAAAATGTGCCATAACTGTCTTATGCATCTATTTTCACATTTTGTCCTTCTATCTTAATCATCTCTTACTTCCTTAACTTCCACACCTCATTTTCTCACACATTCCTTCACCATTTCCAGCCATCACCTTGGCCTTCCCTACCTCCTTCCACCTTTTCCCATCAAGTGCACACAACAAATTCTAATTAATAACATTGTTGTAACAATACTCTCAATGAAAGGTAAGACTTGAAATAAGACGTTTTCCTATACAGGTCTGATACAGTAGTGTAATTTGTAGTAACACACCAACAAAGCTGCAATGACAACAAAGATGCTGTATATATAGATATAGATTTTATATACAGTAAAACCTCTTTAAGTTGGAATAATAGGGGCTGAGGCCATTTTGAGTTCACTGAATTTCTAACTTATGGAAAGTGTGAGGCATCCTGACTAACCAGAAAAAAAATTCCTTACCATGTTTGCAGAGGGTGTAATCTAAGCATAAGGAGGAAAGGCCTTTTGGTAAGATATAGAGGTGTTATGGGGGCACAAGATCACTTCTGTGCAACATTTCCACTTCTGTGCAACATTTTTTAACCATAATCACAATTGCACTACCTTACACTTTATATACAGGCCTTAAGAACGCTATTACACTATACATACACTTTATACAGGCCTTAATCACTACTGTTGAGAACTATTGTATACAAAATTAATCACTATCAGAGTTACTGCAGAAAATTTGTGCAGGCAACTCTGAGCTGACATGACACAATCGTGGAGGAAGCTGGGATATACCGGGATTTGGCCGGGAATTTTACATCTTATGTGTTGGTTTTCAAACTGGAAGCCACTATGGACCCTCACAGGCTAAAACACGATGACCCTAGTGTGTCATGCCAAGACTGGGTTTCCATTAGATGTCATTTTACAACTTAGGGATTTTTTCCAGGATTTTTAAGACGATATTTTGAAAAATCTATTCCATCCAACATATAATCCTATGTTGTCCCATGAGAAGCATAGAAGCCTGGGGCTTGGCAAGTTGGTCCTGACATTTAAGATGACAGTGACCAGCCTCACTCATCCCTGAGTGGCATTTGATGAGCAATAAACCCCAGCCATCCCTTGGATATAAACCTATACAAGCTCAATCCGATTGGAATGCCTTGATTTCCCACTAAACCACCAGGCGCCATAATTTGTACACATGGATTAAAACCGAGAATAGTAAGTGGCTTCCTGATGTACAGAAAACTGCTTGGCTTGTCACTCAGTGTAGAGTCACCCATAGGCAGAAGCAAGAGGAAAGAATGAGGGAAAGAACAACAGAAGAGGGAATATACTGTACTGTATTACAAATTATTTACATTTAGAATAGACATTCAGCAGAAATACACCAGATTACACTACCACTACTGCTATTACTACTACTACTCCAACTACCACTACCATATACCTCAACTTGCCCAACACTGTCTTCAGTAACCCATTTCATACATAGTTCAGTGGCTGAGCAATGCAATGCTACAGCTAGTTATCCTTTCCACAGCACTTCTTTGTGATGAGCATCATATTCTAGTGTTTAACTATTGTTCAAACTCAAAAAATTCAAGATGCTGAGAATTTTTAAACCAAAATGAAGAGCATGGCATTATTTCAATTGGCTTTTCTTACAGCTCAGTTTTCAAAACTGGGAGTTGTCACTTTTAGCCTAAATTAAAGTGAAATGAGTATAATATATTCTAATGTTTATTCTTACAAGATCATTATCAAGATGAGGGGCAGTTGAGGCCAAGTTCAAGAAAAGAGTATGGCTGCTTTTTTTTTTTTTTTTTTTTTTTTTTTTTTAATGCAAGGAAGAAGAAACCATAGGCAAGGAGCCCGCACACCATTCCTTCCAAGAAAAAAAAATGCAAAAACAATACAAAAGAGAGCCAAATTCAAGATCCGCTCATTTCGAGATACCTGGACACACTGTGTTTGAAAGACTGGAGATTATAGGTAGGCCTAAATTTGTCCTTTTGCAGCTTTTTTTGTAGCACAAAGGCAGAAAGACAATACGACATCTACATCTTACCCATAACACTTCAGGACTAACATTATAGTCTAGAATTACTCTTGTTATGGATGATGAATGAAACTCTTGTTACAGCTCAGGAATATGGCTGGAAAGAGAATTTTAGGCCAGGTTAGAGTAAAACCTGTATACTGCCATTTACAGTAGACTGCTTCATCATGGTCAATGGCTCAGCAAACATTGCAACCCCTTGATGCCAGGATTCCAGGGGCCTGAATGGTGAGAATGGCCATGTGGCTCATTCAACTGGATGAACACTGGTTAGTATCTCATTCTATCAAGTTTTTCTGCCTCTCTGGACCCTACCTTGGGGTGAGAAAGGTGTGGATGATCCCAGTAACACATCAGCCACATATTCTTGCTCCTATAGCCAGTTTTCTAATAAAGGGTCATTCCCATGACTAACATGAAGATGTGGTTGCATGGACTTTGACAAACCTTAACTAGGGGTTAGGAATGAGTCCATTGTTACCATACCCTATCATCATCGATCATCCGGACCTCCTTTCCCACCCAAGGGCAGGTAACTTGGTCTAAATCTGCCATCCCTCCATCTTATATGCTAAACTGTAATACTAGACAAATATCAAAATATAAGGCTGGTCACGAAGTGCTATGGGATGAATGTAGAGACAAACCACTGTCTTTCTACCAATAAGCTCTGTGAAATAACCCACAAATGAAAATATGAACCTAGTTTTTGTAATGCACCTATAGTCAAACTAACCCTCTCAACCTGAATACACTTGGCCATCAACTAACTGAAAAGGAGCTAGGGATCTTTACAAAGTTGTTGCATGGAAAATTGAGCCTTAAGTATGGAATGTTTCTCCTTGGTTACTAGTCAAAATTACTCACCCAATCTTACTACACCTGGCTGTAAATTAACAGAAAAGAGACAAGGGGTCAATGCTAGACAAGACTTTCTATACGAAATCTATCTATCTATCTACTGCCAGACGCCACAATCCCGTAAGGGGTGGCCATTTGACTTTGAGTTATTTGTTTTATGGGGAGGGGGCACTAATCCTCCACCAACCCATTTGTTGACACATAGGGAGCACGTATGGTTTGGTTATATGGTTACCACCCAGCGTAGTAAATGGTTTCTTGGCTTACAGGAAACCATTTGGCTTGTCACTCAATGTAAAGCCACCTATAAAGGAAAGAAAAGCAATAAGAAGTGACAGGAAAGATGGGAGAAATATGAAGAGAGGAGGACAGGCACAGAAAAAGAATGATAAAGGCTAAGGAAGAAGTAGGCAGCTTTACATCAAGTGAGTGGATGGTGGATTTTTATAATTTAATTTGTATCATCGTACCAAAGACACCAACATCCTTGCATGGATCGGCCTTGGTCAGCTAATGGTGGCTCTCCACAATGCTTGATCAGCTTCCAAGTCACTCCAGGCCCTAATTTACCAGCTCTAGTCATTGTGGCCTCACACCCTAGTCACACAGGCCCCTTTTTCCTGACAGAAACCTACTCATTACGGCCATTACAGTAATACCTCGATATACAACACCCCTAGATGCGATACCCCGGCTTAACGATTGGGGTAGAAATACCACCATACCCCGCCTAACGATGACCAAATCCTGGTTTAACGATGGGTTTTGATTTTTTGGGGGGGATGAAGTACGTGAAAGGGTACAGCAGGGAAGGAAGGTTGTTGGTACACTGAAAGCAGTGATGAGAAATAGGGAAGGTGAGTATGGAAGTTAAGAAGTCACTGCATGATGGTATTGTGATCCCTACCCTGACGTATGGAAGTGAGGCGTGGACCTTGCAAGAGGGGAACAAGTCAAGAGTGAGAGCAGTGGAAATGAGTTACTTGAGAGGAGCATGTGGAGTGACGTGGAGGGACAGGTTGACGAATGAAGAAGTGAAGGAACGTTGTGGGGTAGATGTGGATGTGGTTGAAAAGATTAGGAGAAATACACTGAGGTGGTTTGGACATGTGGAGAGAATGGAGAATGAAAGACTGACTAAGAGGGTGTATGTAGGTGAGGTGGAGGGAGGGAGAGGGAGGGAGTGACCGAGGATGTGGTGGCGGGCTGGAGGTGAGAGGGATATGAGGGGTGGGGGGGGGAGGTGGGGGGAGAGGAGTCAAATGGTGGGTGACAGAGTGACTTGGAGGCGTTTTGTCTGGGCCACCCTTTGCGGGATTAGGGCGTTGGGCTATAGATAGATAGATTTTTTAGATTTTGATGACATTTTAGAAGCGAAAATTGTGTGTTTAGGTTGATTTATAAACTGTTTTTAGACTTAGATTAAAGTGTTTTAGCCATAGGTGGAGTGAACATTGTCATTTTGAGGTACAGTTTACTAAGCTTGATTTTCCAGACTTATATTTGATGATTTTCTGATTTTTTTTGTTGGCTTTAGTGAGTTATTTACAGGTATTAGGCTTAAGTTACCTTCCTTGACAGCCGTTAGGTATTTAGATTGGCTTTAAACTTGTTTTGGGGTTCATTTGGGCTTGGTTTTGGTGGAAACTCAAGGCTGAGAAAACCTCCACAGCCTCATTCCCACAATAAGGCCATGACTGATGAGCCTGGAGCTGTACTGACCTTGATGGGATTCTGCTGGGGGTAGAGCCAGTGTCATCCAGGAAGGAGCTGTCTGCTGAGATGCATGGAAAGTCACCCATCAAGGATCTTCTCTTGCTGTTGTCTGGAACGGTGATGTGAGGTGGTTATGACAAGATACTGAAATGAATACATCATATATTCAGATATATATGCCTCCATCTACTAACTGAAATCCCTACGCTACATGCAGCAAGCCCTTCATATCCTGCAGACAAGTGCATACACACAAATATACTGTATATCATGGGAAAAGTTAAACTTACATGAATGAAGTGCCTACTACTGTAGCAGTAAGGGTAAAAACACATGTAATATTAATATATTGGTACATCTCAATACTGTACAGACCTTCAACTTTAATATGCAGACCAGATACTGACACACACAAATATTCAATAATTATTTTCAATCACTAGCTGAAAGAACTTCTGGTCAAAGAAAAATTAACATTGCTATAACTCTTTGAACAGCACCATATAGCACTGAATACACATAAAGTTGTAATTATATGAGAATATATAACCCCTCCACTTTTGTGATGCATTTCATATCTTCTTGCTTGTATAACTTAATACTTTCCACAATCCTTGTCTATCCACCCTGTCATATGCTTTCTCAAAATCCATGAAAGCCGCACACAACTTCTTTCCCTTCTCTAGAAACGTTTCCACTAAAGATCTAAGAATGAATATTAGTGCCCGTATTAATAAAAATTCCAAGGAGTAAAAAGTTCCTCTCAAAGTGATATTTAGCTCCTAGCTTCTAGAAGTACTCCTAAAAGTTACTTTCAACTCCTAAGTTTACTCGTAAAATCGCTAAAAACTAAAAGTCCTCCACAAGGACTTTTAAGGAGATAGGAGGGCTTTTAGTGTCAGTAAACACAGTAGCTGCGTCCCTCAAACAACAAGAGACAAGACAACACAGACCATGGCTGACCAACACCACCCACCATGCAGAAATTTTCGAGCTCGGAAGAATGCATTCATGGAATATGATGATCAAGAACTTGTAAGGAGGTACTGTTTCGATCGTGAGGGCATTCTGTTTATTACGAAATTGAGGAGAGGATTAGACAGGCTTGGCGAGCTGTTGGAATGTTGAAATCTGCTTGGAATAATAATATGCTTTCGGGTACATACTAAAGTGAAAATTTACAAGTCCATGGTCAGACCAATTTTAATTTACGGGCATGAGTCATGGTACAGTACAATTGCAACAGATCAGAAAGTATTAGGATTTGAGAATAAAATACTGAGAAGGATTCTTGGGGTAAAGTGGCAAGACAGAGTTACAAATGCAAGAGTAAGGGATATTACGAGAGTGGAACCAGTTAATGAATATGTGAGACTGTCTTGCTGGAAGTGGCTGGGGCACATATACAGAAAAGAAGGTAGTTTAATACAGGATGTGCCAGAGTGGACTGCTAAAGGAAGAAGAGGTAGAGGTAGGCCGAGGGAAACCTGGTTGAGGACAATGAAAAAAGAAACAGGAGAGGAGTGTTGGTGGGACCTGAAGGAGATGGCAAGAGACAAATATTGGTGGAGAGAGTTCATTGAGGCCCTATGCATCCCATGGGGTGCCACAGGAAATGATTGATTGATTGATTGATTAGTAAGAGATGTACTGGAAAGGCCCACACATCGAAACCATCCTCTCACACCCGAGACAAAAGTGTTGATACTATTAAGGTTCCTTGCAACTGGAAAAATGCAGCAGTGTAACTGTGATGACTTTGGACCATCGCAGCCATCAGTGAGCAATGTGATAACAGAAACACTCTGTGCTCTAACTGCTCCACAACATTGTTAAGAGGTTTGTGAAGTTCCCCCATACACTCCCTGAACTACAAAGAACTGAAAGAAAATTCAGGCGAATTGCTGGCTTTCCTGGGGTAGCTGGTGTGATTGATGGGACTCACATACGTAGTGTGGCACCAAACCAGTATGAAGAAGTGGGTATAACTGTAGAAGTAAACAACGTTACCGATTTTCATTATATTGTGTCCCTGAACTATTCTAACCAAGACTTACCTTTTAAGGCTAGTTTGAGTTGGGGGAGCTAATTTTGTAAAAGGGGTCTTCATATAGTGGCTTAGGTTAGGCTATCTCTCCTTATTCCTTCTTGCAATGCTTTTCACTTTACCACATTCACTGATGGAACTGGGACACGATAATGGTCTTTGGCTTCTTAGTCACATTCTATACCTGAAAGATTTGAGGAAAATTAGTCATGAAGAACATCATAGACCAAGTTACATTTCATCATAAACAAGACCAAGTCTACTAATACATAAAAAAATATACAGGAAAAAAACACAGCAATTTTTAAATTCGGAGGAGTGGGATGGGGTGAGTACTTGACTGTAAATCCTTCTAAAAATTTACCAAGAAGTGTATGTGAACAGGAAAAACTACCACAGCATGAACATTCAATTGGCGATTGAGAGTGAATATAAAATACTGGATGTGGTTGCAAGGTGGCCTGGATCAACACATGATGCCCGAATTTGGCCAGAAAGTAGACGAAATGAAGCAGCATTCACGGCATTTCAGGGAGGCTGCAATGGATCGTCGCAGCGTCGAGAGCCGCCATTAGGTGACCAAGGCCGACATATGCACGCATGTTGGAGCCTTTAAAAGCGAAAAACGAAAACGATATGTGATACCAATTATCACAAAACTCACAACACAAGCCATTATGGTTCGATCTCACCGGTCTGGCGCATCACATGACGCCCGCCTCGCTGGGTAGGTTGTGTTTAGTATTTACGTCGCTTATAGCAACACGATGTCACGATGTGTTTACATTTTATCCATTTTATCGACATTCGTAAAGAATCATAATATATGATCAAATAGATGTTGTTTCTATATATATAAAGTAGTTTTCATTTTTAAACTACTTACTGATACTCTAAGGCTTTCTAATGGTAATTTATTAAATATATTAAGCAGAGTGGAATCTTAAGCAGCTGCTGTTTGCAGATGATATTGCACTGGTGGCTGATTCAGAGGAGAGATTAAGACAGAAGGTAGAGGAGTTTGGAAGGGTGTGTGAAAGGAGGAAATTGAAAGTAAATGTGAATAAGAGTAAAGTGATGAAGTGTACGAGGTTGGTAGATGGTAGGGGGATGAATATAGTTTTGAATGGTGAGTTGCTTGAGAAGGTGGAGTGTTTTAAATATTTAGGGTCGCATGATGCTATGGACCGAAGAATAGATGCAGAAGTGAAGTTTAGAATAAATGAAGTAGGAAAGGTGCTGGGAGGAATGAAAAAAAGTGTTTAGATGTCGTTCGCTTAGAATGGATGTAAAGAGAAGGCTGTATGAGGGTGTTGCGGTACTGATTGAGTTATATGGGGCTGAAACATGGAATATGGGTGTAGCAGAGAGGAAAAGTTTGAATGTAATGGAGATGAGGTGTCTGAGGAGTATGTGTGGAGTGACGCGTATGGATCGGGTGCGAAATGATGTGCGAAGGAGAACTGGAGTTGTTCGGAGATGGCTGGTAGAGTTGATTAGAGGGTGTTGCGATGGTTTGGGCACATGGAGAGGATGGATAATGAGCGATTGGTGAAAAAGATAACTAGATCTGATGTGAGAGGTGTAAGGCTGAGAGGGAGACCACGAATAGGATGGATGGACAGTGTGATCAGAGCGCTGGATGCGAGAGGGATGTTTGTTGAGCAAGGAAGAGTGGCTGTGCGTGACAGAAATAAATGGAGAGAAATTGTGAATGAATATATGATGACGCAGCCCTGAGAGAGATATTTTCCCGCATTTGGTCTGATCAGCTAGTCAGGTCAGAGTGCGAGTAAGGGATGGAGTCTATTATAATGTGGCAGGGGTAAACCAGCTCTGCCGTCAGGCCCTGCTGCGGATGTCACTGATTGCACTGCACAGTTGACCCATGTGTGGTGTGGTGCGGTGAAGGATCATTGTCCCTTCTCCACACTTTGGGGCTAAGATGCGAATGACTGTGTTTGAATGGATGAGTAAATGGGAGTGTGTCTGTCACCTGTCCTCGGCTACCTCCCTTTTCCTTGGGGGAAGCAGCCTCAGAGTATATAGATAGATAGATAGATTCTTTGTGCTGAAAGTAACACTTCATGAGTAGGAGAGCAGAGAATTACTACTACCTGAGTCCTCCTACGGAGGAACTTTTAGAAAGCAACTCTACATCTACAACCACATTTTAGTAATAATTTTAGGAGTACTCCTAGAGAGTTTTGGGACATTAATACCCGCCCTGCTCCACAAGCTCTTCCCTTCCTAAAGCCTCTCCTGTTCTTACTCCATCCATCCCTCCATCTCATCCTCGGCCTCCCCCTCCTCTTCCCCCGTCAATCCCACTCCGCACCCTCCTCTTAGTCAGTCTTTCTGCCATCCTCTCCATGGCCAAGCCACCTCAGTGTGTTCCTCATAACGCCTATTACATCCACATCACACCACAACGCTCCTTTATATCCTCATTCGTCAACCTGTCTCCATGTGACATCACGACAGCGCTCTTCTATCAGCTCTGTTGTATACAACTAATTCCTCTGTTCTTTCTCTTAACTCACACATCTTATATCTGCATACACATGCAGTAATACACGCATGGGCACACATGTTGTAAGTCATATGATGGAGTAATCTAATAGCATAACGGTGATAAGATGATGATGTGGTAGTGATGATGATGATGGTGAGCCAAGATGATGTGTGTGGGATACTGAGAGGATCTTATGGGTAGAATGTAAACGCACCTAAATACTTACTAAGATTATTTCATTCAGCTGGGATATATTCTGGCAGATCAGATGTTAATATGCCATGTCATAATAAAAAAAATATATATATATTATTATCTGTGAGACTCGGTGGCAGATATAATTAAAAAGGCGCATCTTACGTAGAGGTTAATGGATGATGATGCTATAAGCGATCATTTTCGACAGGTTTTACTCTAGATAATTAAAATCGTCTGACAGTAATATGAACAAGAGGCAAAGAGACGTTCTCAAAGTGAAGTGGTTAATGTAAAGATAATGATAATGTTTAAGTATATAACACATAAGAAATTGAAAAGGAAGTATCAGTTAAAAATGAAATATACAGTAAAGCAAATGTTTACCGAAGCATGATTGAAATGGAGTCTTCTGTCTCTAACTGGAACTCTGTGAACCATTGAAGCTCAAATCCCATCAGTCTTTTACCCTCTAACCGAGGAAAGGGTGAAGTACCCGCAGAGGTGCTGTGTGTATATTAACTCGATGTGATAGGATTATAGTGTGTAAACAGCTTCCCCGTCTTCTTGAGGTACCAGAAGGGTAAGCGAGGATACTGTTCATTCGTTCTTTGATAGCTACGAGTTTACTGTTCACGAGACTGATTCTTGGTAGCTACGAGTTCTCTCCGCTGCGCCAAGATCGTCTGTATTAATCTGAAAAAAGTAAAGATACGCTGTGAACGGTGTTGATGTGGATGCGCTGGAGGGTGTTGGGAGAGGTACCTTGAGATGGTTTGGCCATGTGGAATGAAGACTGAGAGATTACCTATAGTTTCTTCCACCTTAACTGTGGCCCAGGTTTTCATCCCTTTGTAGCTTGATTTCTAGCTGTAGCAAACTCAGTGGCAGGAAAAATATAATACAGTACTACAGGTTCTACGTACGTTCCTACCATGATCTAACATCTATCTATCTATTGCCAGACGCCATAATCCCGTAATGGGTGGCCATTTGACTTTGAGTTAGTTGTTTTGCGAGGGGAGGGGCATAACCCTCCACCAGCTGCGCTTGACAGCCGTACAAAGGGAGCACGTATGGTTTGGTTATATG
This sequence comes from Coenobita brevimanus, assembly GCF_032717465.1. Lineage (NCBI taxonomy): Eukaryota > Metazoa > Arthropoda > Malacostraca > Decapoda > Coenobitidae > Coenobita > Coenobita brevimanus. Next base: position 160,599 of record NW_027643622.1, read on the forward strand.
GTTACCACCCAACTGTTGTAAATGGTTTCTTGGCTGAAACCGTTTGAATAATCCACACAATATAAAACCACCTGTGAAAAGCAATAAGTGACGGGAAGATGCGAGGAAATAGGAGAGAGGAGGAGGCACAGAAAAAGAATAAAGAGACTAAGGAAGAAGTAGGCAGCACTGCACATCAGGCAGTGGATGATGGTCGCCACCACCTACCACCTACCATGATGCTTTGTGCTATTTATTTATTTATTTTACGCGTCATATTCTGGTATTCGTATTGCTACAGCTCAGAACATTGAAGACAGAGACAGTAATATTAGGACAAGTTAGAGTGAAAGGAGTATAAACAAGGAGAGGTGTATGTGAGTTAAGGTGGAGAGACGAGTGAGTGGGAGACCGAGAATAATGAGATGGAGGGATGCTGTGGAGAGGTATATAGAACTTGATGCTGGTGTGAGTTGAAGGAGAGGCAGCCTGATGATGCATGACAGAGGTAACATGGAGGCCAGTTTGTGTCTGCTGGTCACCCCTCCAGAGGATTAGTTTTAGATATAAAGAAAGAGCACCGAGATATAAATACATCCATAGTAGTGAGTCAATTGGATTTTTCTTTCTGTTGCTCTGTAAGGTCTTCTCTCGAGCCAACATAATCCTGGAGTTTTTGCTTGAACCACTATACATATCTTTATTAATCTATGCTACGTTCAAATTGGTGTAGGGTCGGACCTTACAGTCAGGAGGGAGAGCGATAGCCAGAATTAACTACCATGCTGACGAGAGGTGCCTGTGGGAGGATGGGTTGTCCGTAGGAGGGATGATGCATATGAAAGTGGAAAATATGAGGAGACTGAAAGGCAGAATTAACTACCACATGCTGGAAAAAAATACATCTGGGAGAATGGGATGGGTGTGTAGGGAGTGTGATGTTTGTGAAAGTGGAAATATTGTAAAGTATTGGTTATGTTTATGTGTGTCCAGTGTGTGTGTATGTCATTGGTAGAAGTAATATGGTGTGTGAGATATATGTAAGTATATATTATCTTTATTGATAGACAGTGGGTGATTTCTGTATTTAGGAAATAAGAGGCTTTACAGAGAGAATGATAGATATACATATTTAGACACCACGTTATGGAGAT